>NC_054536.1:80034819-80334819 GCF_017654505.1 Polyodon spathula | reverse complement strand
GTTTCATGTAGGCCATTGTTATTGGCATGTTATAGTCAATCATGCTGGTCACCAAAGTGGGTGGCTTTCCATTTTCTGAAAAAAAAAGAATAACATTGAAAAGTAAAAACATAAAAAATGCTGTTTATTCATGAGCCTGCATGGTACTTGTTTTGTTGAATTTATGCATTTTGTAGGCTTTGCTACACATCTCTCTCTCTCTCTCTCTCTCTCTCTCTCTCTCTCTCTCTCTCTCTCTCTCTCTCTCTCTCTCTCTCTCTCTCTCTCTCTCTCGTTACATAGTGAATAATTCTGTTTTCAAAAACTCACATACATTTGTGCTTTTAACAGAAAGTGCTATTCCTATATTATTGTATTTTCCAAGAAACAGATTGTGAATCCAGTTCCTTTGTTGACCAGAAATCACAATACAAGAGCAATCAGGTGTGCGATATACACTCCTATAGCATTTCCATGTTAATTAGCAGCAGACTCACCTTTGTGCTCTGCCCCTTCTGGATTTAAATGCATTCTCTTCTGACACTCAGAGCAGCTCATTAGAAACCGTGTCACCGCTTCTCGTGGCAGGAAGGCATAGGTCTCGGAAATCTAAATCAAATCAGAAACATCTGGTTGCTGCTATCCTGAAACAGTGGACACAACAGAACACGATACTGTATACAACACTCCATTTCTAATGAGAACAGGCCAACAGGTTTTTTTGTTTATAATTCAGACTGACAATAACATCTAATTACAGCAGGGCCTGTCTGCATATCACTTCTAATCGGAGTGCACTGACAAATTTGCTTGATGCAGTATTTGTTTTCAAACACAATTTCATGGAACAAATATGAAAAACACACCATTAAATATTGCTCTACTAATATGAATTGAAATGCTTTAAAAGGAAACCGTTTTGTTATCTAAGACAGTTGGAAACTGATCTTATTGAGCCCTCTCCAGTGATTTGCATAAATACTACCAACTGTGCTGCACCAGGAACTCATATCCCTCTCTCTACAACATAGCAAAATAATTAGTCAGACAGTGGCCATTAACTGAAAAATATCACTACCAGGACTGTTTTCCCTCACTTACTTCATACTATATATCATATAAAAGAACAGATTGTAGGAAGTGTTTAATCAATATCTCCATCTGGGCTTGATGAATGATTAGATTAGTTTTCTATAATACACAATCAGTGTGCATATTCATGTGTGCAACTAAAGGGTCTGTTCAACTTAGCTAGCGCTATTTGGGTCTAAATAAAGCTGAGAGTGGTATATAGCTCAGGAAAGGAAAATGCCAATTGTATGGCTCCTGTTCCCTGTTTACTCTATTGGACAAGGTTATCCTGCATACCCATGCTTACAGCCAGAAAATTATTTAAAACAGGGTCCGTTAATTCCTGTCTCCTTCTTAACCCTGGCTGCTCGCAGTACAATCCAATCAACAGACCTGTCTCTGAACAGCCTCTGCCAACTTGGAGTCCAGTTCATTATTTATATTATGTCTAACTCATAGATAAATTAAACTATCAACATTTTAGACATTAATAAAAACTATTGACCCGAGGGAAGACTATTGTTACCAACAGGAGGCCACAGGCTGAGGGCATTGCACCCTGGAGGTAACAACAGTCTTCCCGAGGGGCATTTCATTTTCCACTATGAGCTGAGTCTGCACTACATATTTACTATATGAATCAGTCAAGAAAATAAGTAAGGCAAGGTTGGATAGTAAATACGACTTTATATATTTTGTTTAAATATAGCTGATACAGCATACGTAAATAAATAATAGAAATAAATAACAGAAAATGTTTTTGAAGTTATCAACGTTTTTTTTTTTTTTTTTTTTTTTTTTGGCATACAGCTCTGTGTGGGATTCTGACTGCTGCATATTAATCCAGTTAATATCCCGGCCGTCATATTTACATGGTCGGTTGAATTTGTTTCAATTTCAGAAATTCAGAAAACAGTGACAGCAGCATTTTATTCACCATTTTAGTGTTTGGAGAATCTTCCTTTTCACCTGCTCACCTACAATGCCCTTCATCACACAGGTCCCGAGTACCTCCTCAACCTGCTGACCCGCTATGTCCGTGCCCGCAAGCTGAGGTCCTCCGACTCTGGCCTGCTTGTTATCCCCAAGCAAAAGTGCACCACACTTGGACAACGCCCAATTAGCTTCATGGCTCCGACTCTTTGGAACTCTCTCCCAGTTTTGGTGCGTGATGCTCCCACTGTCGCTCACTTTAAATCAACTGTCAAGACCCACTTGCGTTTTCTTTTGCTTTCCATGCTCTTTAAGCCTGACACCTGCTACTATTTCATGTATTATGTTACTATCATATATGATGCACTTTCCATTGTATTTAATGTACTATTTCATGTATTATGCACTTTCCACTGTATTTAGTGTACTATTTCATGTATTATGCTACTATCATGTATTATGTACTTTCCACTGTGTTTAATGTATTATGTTTTTTTTTTTTTTTATATATATAAATATAACTGTATATCATGTATTATGCATTTCTCTGTATTTGAAGTATTATGGTGTGATGAGTCAAAGGGTTTTCGGTCTGTGATTCAGCCTCCCGACAGTAGATGGCATCAAACCAACTCGGGACTTCCCTTACCAAGATCTCGTGACCATGGCAAAAGTCATCTTTTGAGGGGCGGCACCTTGGTGAGGGGCGGAAGTACGAGTATGTAACTTCCAGCCACTGGAGTCAAGTGAAGGATAAGGACACGTGTCGGTTGGGGATTGGTGTTCCACTGACTACAGAGGCGGGACATTACATACTAAAGGGAACGTACTACTGTGTTCGGGGTTGGTCCGAAAGTAAAGTAGGAGGAGTAACGGGTGGAGGGAGAGTCTGGTTTTGTGCAGCGGGATTTTTGAAACACTAACATTTCTTTTGTCTTTTTTTTGTTTATGTATGGTCACCACGAAGACAAATTAAAGACGAGTCATCACAGTTTGTTTTGGATTCCACCCCTGCACTCCTTCCCTCACACCATTTTGTTTTTCGTTTGTTATTTAATCCTTTTGTTGTGTATAGAAAATAAAAATAAATTATTTTATTTCTGTACACATAAATTACTGTCTGGACATTCCATTTAATACACTCTCGCCTCACACGTGGTGTCAGAAGTGAAAATGGATCCAGCTACAGTTTTGACAATGTTTAGGGAGCAGGAGGAGAAGCGAGAGGAGAGAGAGACACGGCACCTGGAACAGCTCGCCCAGTTCTTGGGACAGCTGGTAGAAAAACTATCAATATCAACATCAGAGAGAGCGGTTGCCCGGATGTTTGCAGTTCAGCCTAATCTTCAGAAGATGACCTCGGAAGATGATCCCGAGGCTTTCTTGATTACGTTTGAGAGAGTGGCAGAGGCTGCAGAGTGGCCTAGGGAACACTGGGCCATGAAATTGGCACCCTGCCTGACAGGGGAAGCTCAGGCAGCATATCGAGCCCTGACGGCCACGAATGCAGGGGACTATGTCAAAGTTAAAGAAGCCATTCTCTCACGCCTCGGGATCACGGAGGAAACATACCGGCGCCGTTTTCGGGAATACCAGCTGTCCAAGGGGATGCGGCCCCGGGTTGCGGGACAATATCTTTTAGATCAGTGCACCCGGTGGCTGCGGCCAGAAGAACATACACCCCAAGAACTGGTGCAGAAAATAGTTATAGAACAGTTTGCGTCTATACTACCGCCAGGGAATCGAGAGTGGATTAAGAGGAATAGACCTACCACTCTCGAGGATGCCCTCCTCCTGGCGGAGGCCTACGAAGACGCAAACGAAGGTGCCGGGTCAGACCCCACTCCTGCCCCTAAACTAACTCGGACCAACCAACCAATGAAGCCCAGAGGGGGTAACCGGACCTTCAGACCATGGAGGTCGAGGTTAGCCCCATCCTGGGCGAGAGAGAATCCCCCTAACCTGCCGGTCGCGGACTCGCAGGACAGATTAACTCCGTTGATGCCTCCTAACCAAGTGTGCTACCAATGTAATGAGCCTGGACACATTGCCAGGAATTGTCCAGTAATAAAGGTGGACCTGGCGACAAGATCCTGGTCAGCAGTAACAGGTAGGAACACTGGGGAATGTCGGGAGGGCCCTTATCAGTTAAGAGTACAGGTCGGGGGAAAGAGTACTTACGCATTTGCGGACTCTGGGTGTGCACAAACATTGATTCGGCAAGCTCTCTTGGATGGGGTAGCCTGGGAGCCACAGGGTAAAGTGGCTATCTCCTGTATTCATGGAGAAACTCGGGTTTATCCCACCACTAAAGTTAGACTTATTGTAGGTGATTATTCAGCTTGCGTTAAAGTGGCTGTAGCGCAATGTTTACCATACCCTGTTCTCCTGGGAAGAGACTGGCCGTTTTTTGATCGTATTTTAGGTCGGGAAATGGTCTTAGTTTCTACCAGGGGACAATTAAAGCAACAGGAGAAAACAATTGGCGAGATTTTTCCGTTGCAATCCGACCTGTTTAACCCTAAAATCCGCCCAAGAAAAACAAAAAGAGAGCGTCGGGTGGAAAAATATGAGGGAACTCTGAGACGACAAGGGGAGGGGTCTGACACAAAAGTAAACCAATCGCTGAAACGGCAAGGAAAGGGAGTAGGTATTCAGTGTAACCGGGGCTGCGAGGTTACTGAGGTGGAAGGTCATGTAATAAAAGACACTCCTCTCTGTGTACCTAACCATTGGGACCGAGATATTGACTTGGGATATGAACAACAAAATGATCCCACGTTACAGTATGCTTGGAAACGGGTTAGATATATCGAGGGGAAGGATATGCAGGAAGGACAACCGGTGGTATTTCCGCATTTTTCTGTATCTGGGCACTTATTATATAGAATAACCCGGGCTCCCGGGACGGGACAGCTCGTAAAACAGTTATTGGTTCCTAGGCCTTTTCAGTCAGAAATCATGAGATTGGCGCATGACATTCCATTTTCAGGTCATTTGGGAACTGAAAAGACTCAGGAACGAATTCTGGCCCGGTTTTTTTTTGGCCTGGGGTTTATGGTCTTGTGCGGAAGTATGTATCGGAGTGTCCTGAATGTCAATTAGCTGCCCCTAAGTCAGTTCGCCCCGCACCTCTGGTTCCACTTCCAATTATTGGGGTACCGTTTGAAAGGATTGGTGTAGATTTAGTAGGCCCTCTGGAGGGAACAGAGTCAGGATATCGGTATATTTTAGTAGTAGTGGACTACGCAACGAGATATCCAGAAGCTGTTCCCTTACGCTCTATGAATGCAATAGCTGTAGCGAATGAATTGGTAAAAATATTCTCTAGGGTGGGAATCCCGAAAGAAATTCTCACTGATCAGGGCACTAATTTTATGTCAGACTGTATTCAGCAACTATATAAATTATTGAAAATTCGTTCAATTAGAACCTCAGTTTTTCATCCACAAACGGATGGGCTTGTTGAACGATTTAATCAGACTTTGAAAAATATGTTGCGCCGCTTTGTAGATCAAGAAAAACGCAATTGGGCTAAACTGCTTCCCTACTTGCTCTTTGCAGTTCGCGAGGTACCACAATCCTCAACGGGGTTTTCCCCGTTTGAGCTCTTGTACGGTCGGCAGCCGCGGGGTATCTTGGATCTCATAAGAGAAGGCTGGGAAGAACAGTCAAAGGAGTCTAAAAATGTAGTAAAATACGTGTTGCAGTTACGCGATCGCTTAGAATTAGTCGGTCGATTGGCACATGACAATCTCAAAGCGGCACAGCAGAAGCAGCAACAAAGCTACAATAAAAATGCAAGAATTCGGAACTTTCGACCTGGAGACAAAGTGTTGTTATTGTTGCCCTCATCGGAATCTAAGTTGTTTGCTAAATGGCAGGGTCCCTTTCAGGTTATTCGAGCAATTGGTAAAGTCAATTATGAGATCCGACAGCCTGGGCGTCGGAAAGAAAGTCAAATTTATCATGTTAATCTCCTGAAACCGTGGAAAGAACGGGAAGTCCATTTTATATCTCCTGTACAGGAGGGAGAGGATTTTGGACCCTCAATTGAGTCAGAGTCAGCAATTGAGGTCCCGATGGGGGAACAATTAACTCCTGATCAGCGTGAAGAGGTAAGCAATCTAATTAAAATGTTCAGTGATGTGTTTTCTAACGTGCCTGGAAGAACGCATTTGATCGAACATGCTATTATCACTCCGCCAGGTCTAAGAGTTAGACAGAGACCGTATCGCATTCCAGAGAGTCGGAGAGATTCTGTTCGAAGGGAGGTGGAGTGTATGTTGAAACTTGGGGTAATTGAACCTTCCCGAAGTGAGTGGTGTAGCCCAATAGTACCAATAGACAAGCCAGATGGGTCACTACGATTATGTATCGATTTTAGGAGGGTGAATGCTATCTCCAAGTTTGATGCATATCCCATGCCTCGAGTAGATGAACTCTTAGACAAACTGGGGCAAGCTCGGTTTATTTCAACTCTGGATCTGACGAAAGGATATTGGCAAATTCCATTAACGAAAGCCTCTCGTGAGAAAACGGCATTTTCAACCCCAGAGGGTCTTTTTCAATTTTGTACTATGCCGTTCGGACTTCATGGAGCGCCTGCTACTTTTCAGAGACTAATGGACAGGGTTTTACAACCTCATCGAGAGTATGCAGCTGCGTATATCGATGATGTAGTCATTTATAGTTCTTCCTGGAGAGAACATTTGACTAGATTAGAAGCCGTCTTACAGTCTCTGAGGAGGGCGGGGCTCACAGCGAACATGGCAAAGTGCGCTATTGGAAAAGAAGAAACTAAATATTTAGGTTTCATAATGGGTAAGGGTAGAGTGAAACCGTTGGTTTCAAAAGTCCAGGCTTTGTTGGATTCACCGGTACCTACCACGAAAACCCAGGTGAGATCACTGTTAGGGTTGGCTGGTTATTACCGCCGCTTTATTCCACACTTTTCCACTATAGCCGCCCCTCTCACTGATCTCACTAAAAAGAACGCTCCAAATAAAATTAAGTGGAGTGCAGAGTGTCAGACAGCCTTTGAATCTATTAAAACTAATTTGAGTCAGGCCCCAGCATTAATAAGCCCGGATTTCAGCCGAGAGTTCGTCCTGCAGACAGATGCATCGCAGACTGGTCTGGGGGCGGTTCTGTCCCAGGAGAGAGATGGTGTAGAACACCCGATACTATACATCAGTCGGAAGTTACTGCCCAGAGAACAGAGGTATTCGGTAGTGGAGAAAGAATGCCTGGCAGTGAAATGGGCAGTGGAATCTTTAAAATACTATCTTCTGGGACGACCCTTTGTACTCATCACAGATCACGCTTCTTTAAAGTGGTTAGACACGATGAAGGATTCAAACGCTAGGATTACGCGGTGGTACCTGGCGCTCCAACCCTTCGCCTTTCAAATAAGGTATCGTGCGGGTAAGTTACATCAAAATGCTGATTTTTTTTCCCGGGAGGGAGGTAAAAGGGAAGGGTTAGAGGTTTCCGAGTGTTCCTTCGGCTCCACTCTGAGGGGTGGGATATGTGATGAGTCAAAGGGTTTTCGGTCTGTGATTCAGCCTCCCGACAGTAGATGGCATCAAACCAACTCGGGACTTCCCTTACCAAGATCTCGTGACCATGGCAAAAGTCATCTTTTTGAGGGGCGGCACCTTGGTGAGGGGCGGAAGTACGAGTATGTAACTTCCAGCCACTGGAGTCAAGTGAAGGAGAAGGACACGTGTCGGTTGGGGATTGGTGTTCCACTGACTACAGAGGCGGGACATTACATACTAAAGGGAACGTACTACTGTGTTCGGGGTTGGTCCGAAAGTAAAGTAGGAGGAGTAACGGGTGGAGGGAGAGTCTGGTTTTGTGCAGCGGGATTTTTGAAACACTAACATTTCTTTTGTCTTTTTTTTGTTTATGTATGGTCACCACGAAGACAAATTAAAGACGAGTCATCACAGTTTGTTTTGGATTCCACCCCTGCACTCCTTCCCTCACACCATTTTGTTTTTCGTTTGTTATTTAATCCTTTTGTTGTGTATAGAAAATAAAAATAAATTATTTTATTTCTGTACACATAAATTACTGTCTGGACATTCCATTTAATACACTCTCGCCTCACATATGGATTTTCTTTTTGTTACTGCATCTTGTAAAGCACTTTGTGATAGTAGTGCACTACGAAAGCCGCTATATAAAATAAAGATTGATTGATAGTATGTTTTGTAATTCATTTTCTGCCAATCAATGGAATCTGAGGACCTCGGGCAGAAAATGATTTATTGTCATAAAGCTGGAGAAGAATACAAGAACATTTCCAACTGCTGTTTCTATTATCAAGAAGTACAACACTCATGGTACTGTCACAACGCTCCCTCGGTCTGGAAGAAAGAAGGTTCTTTCACCGAGAACAAGTAGAAGAATTGTGAGGAAGGTTAATAATAACACTGTGTAACAATTGTTTTTTTTTTTTTTTTGTTCCTGGGTAGCAAGTGTTATTTTCTAATTGCTTATGCCTCAAAAGTATAGAAAATGCCTATTATTCCCCACAAACTTTGCTTTTGTGACCAGGACAGGTACATTTCAAAATATCACTATTTCCAATGAGAAAACGGGCGAATTTGCGTCTTTTCGTTCACATAAAGTCAGAAAAAAACAACATATGAATCCAAATTAACATGTATTTATACTAAAGTAATACAAAAATGACTACAAAAGATTTAGAAGTGAGCAGTTTTTCGCAATTTACGATTATAAAATAAATTTACAGTATAAACGTAAATCTCGAAAAACTACTCACTTCTAAATCTTTTGTAAAATTGTGTTACATAGTGCAATCAGAGAATAACTGCCAAAGATATTCAAAGTGAATTGGCTGCAAAGTGAATGGTGAAGGTCTCAATGGTCGCAGGCCAAGGAAAAAGACACTATTAGAAAATATATATAAAGACAATCTTTTTGCAAAAGTGCTTTCCAAAATGGCATTTGAATAATGGATATGAGTTCTGGTCAAATGTTTTCTGGAGTGATGAAACAAAAATTGAGCTACTTGGGCACGCTGATAGTTGATGCATTTGGAGAAAGTCTGTTGAGGTGTACAAAGAAAAGAACACCATACCTGGTAATATCCTTCTATGGGGCTGTTTTTTCTCAAATGGCACAGGAAATTTAGTTCCAATACATAGTAAAATGGATTGGCCAATCATCTGAAACCTTCCACTACAAAACTTGATTTAAAGTGCAACCGGACATTCCAACACGATAACTATCCAAAGCACACATTAAAATCTATTTCAGAATGATTAAAGAAGAATAAAATCAAGGTTCTGGAATGGCCTAATCAAAGTCCTGATCTAAATCCGGTTGAGAATCTTTGGTAAGAGTTGAGGAAGGCTGTGCACAAGAGAAGTCCTCGGAATTTGAATGAAATGGAACCATTTTACGTTGAAGAATGGTCAAAAATCACTAAAGAATCATGCCAAAAGCTCATTGACAAATATCCTAATTGTTTAAAAGAGGTTATTATTGCTAAAGGTGACTCAACTAGCTATTAATTTAATTTTCCTTGTCAGGATATGAATACTTTTGAATTACCATTTTTGTAGTTTTGCAAAAAAAAAAAAAAATGCTGAAATAAATAATTGTAGACTATTTCTTGTAACAAAAGCAAAACTACTATGCTTTTAGGTTCATTTGCAATATTTTGTCATGTAAAGGCACATAAATAAAAAAATACTGCTCAAGCTCTCAGGGTGGTGATAAACAGCTGTCTGAGGTAAGATTAGAAAGCTTCGTTTTGATGCAATTGTAAAAAAATATATATAACAACAAGTAATAAAGTCCTTGAAAATGGTGAATAGTGTACCGGTTTCCAGATTAAAACACTGGCCTGATTGTCTAGCTTTGCTGGTTACTCTTTGTCGGTTAAATCCTTTACAAATGTCTCATATTAAAAAAAGTGTTAAGGGATAGCAGAGTGTATTTTATAAGAGAAACAAATACTCTTACTGACACTTTTTCTGAGACATTTTCAACGAAAATGCAGAATCAGATTGTAAATGCAGTTTAACATTACATTTAATAGAATCACTTAAAAAAAAAAACCTAACTTTAGAGAAGAATAAGCAATATGTTAAATCCTTGCTCTCAAAAACAATTACATTTATGTTTCATGTTCATCCTTTATTTTTTTTGGTTTACTGTTAATGAAACATATAATTGCATTATAAATGTTTCATTAATAGATGATAATTAAGGAGGTTTTTATGGACAAAACATAAGAGGGATTTTGAGACCTTGTGAAATGAACCTCATGTCTTGTCCATTAAAACCTGTTTAAACTGACATAAACGGATACTACATTACATTAAGCGTCTCGTGTGAACCCACCTTAAGAGACACTTCATTTCTTACCTTACAATTATGCATCATATATTTCAAAAACAATATAGATACAAACGATCTACATTGTTTTATTATTTTCCTAGAATTATTGAGTTTGCACTCTTTAAATCAACATGTCTAATAAAATGTGGTAAGAAGTCAGCAGTGGTGTAGTTTATAATAAAATAAAAACAGTCTTCTCAAAAAGCAAGGAAATTTACATTTACTACATAAATGTTGAGGTTGAACTCATCACCACAAAAGCAAAGTTGATATGGTGTTGAAGTGTACATGTATATCCATGGCTACAGCACCTGGGGACCATGAAGATGGATGTCTCTTGTGTCATCTGGAAAGAGTTGCATGTTCTATGTCTTACCTGATGAAGGCAGTCTGTGGTTGCTTGTGTTGTCTAGTTCCTTTGGCTGCTTTTGTGGCAATGAGTTTAACCCTAACTGCTGCACTATCTTAGTTATATAATGCCTGATGTGGAGGTTCTTATTGCTTTTGTATTTCAATATTACAGCACAATTAATTATCATTTTTATTTATTTAAACCTTATTTATTTCGTTTTTCATTTTTTGTGTGCATATTTCCATATATTTCTACAAATTATAGTCCACCATTACAACAACGTTGCCTATGAGCTTCTCTATAAAATGACTGCACAAAACAGCATACTTAAACCGAGCAACCTATTGTATTTTTCCTAATGGCCTGCAAGTATACCAGATATTTGTAACGCTCATATTGGTTGGATCTAGTCTGGTTCGTGGATAAAGATAAAAAGCTGGTAGAGTCTTCGGACATTTCATTTCATTACAGAGACGTGGTACAAGAAATATGTCTTGATTTATGAATTAAGGAGTTCCACTATTGGGAGAAAGATTGGAGTTGTGAAACCCAAATCTCTGAATGTGAGTTCACCTTTTCCATTCCAAGCAGACATGATGGTAGCAAACCGCTGATTGATCCCATATTAACTAACACATAGGACGGTTGGCATCTCATCTCTCCGCCTTTGTTTCCAGAATCAACTCAGCAATCGATTTCATATATTCGTTCAGCTCCAGCTGCCACCTCAGCCCTCATCAAACTCTGCAAAACCGACATCTGCTGTTCAACTAAATACAACACTCTCCAACCTTCTGCAATCTGCTTGCCAATACATAGCTACACTTTTAGCCCTAGCGACCAAATCATCATTTACCACCAGATGGAAAACATTTACAACTTTCTGCACTCAAAACCAAATGCATCCCACTCCGATTTAATGAGCATCGGATTCTAGCCTCCATCGCCCATGCAAGGGATTCTCTTAATTTACCATTAAAGCCTACATCTCCAGAATTCAGTATTTCTACTGCCTCAACTCCGTTCCTTCCCCAACTCTCCTATCCATCCCATCAGTCCGCTTGACACTCAGAGGGATCCTCAAGAGCCTGCCCCATATTAATAGACTTCCTTTAATCTCTACCCTCAGAAATGGCTACTCTGTCCATTCAATGACCTGACCATGGAAGTACTATGTCTATCTGCTCTTGTGAAGAACTTCCTTTGCAGGACTCCTGAAGGAACAGAGTCCACCCTGTGAACTTACCGTGACAGTACCAGTCGATTTACCGGTGAGGAAAAAAAAAAGCAACATAGCTACCAGAATATCATGGGGAATACAATTGATAGACTTGGAGCGTAAAGCCATATCAACCATGAGGTCTTGTGAACCATACCATGCACCCAGATACTGGACTTTGGCCAGCTGTAGTAATTTTACTACAGAATGCTACCTAATACAATACTTTGCAGTAAAAAAAAAATTTAAAAGTTTGCCATACCCAGTGTTAAACATGATGAAGGTTGTGTGACGGTCCACAAGTTTCACAGCCTGGTCGAAAGAAGCAAACACCAACCTGTCGCAACTTCCTCCATTCAATCAACTGGTGTTCCACTAAACTCCACACTCTCCGGCCTCCTCTAGTCGGCCCGCAACTTCAGGGAGAATGCCTCGGCCCCTCCACTCACTCTTCTTATTCTACCGCCTGGTCTTCTTTCACCACATTCTGTGCCCAGAATCAGATCTCTCTCACCACCTATAACCTTCAGCACCTCCTCGCCTTTATCACATACCTCAGGCTATCCCTTAACCTGAACCCTTCCTCCATCAGGAATTACCACTCAGGTATCCAGCACCAGTTCCGCCTCCAGTCCACCCCCCCTTCCCTCGCTCCTATCCATCCCAGAGTTTCGCCTGACAATCTGGGGCATGGAGAAGAGCCTCCCTCCCACCTCTCAATTAAGACAACCAATCTCAACAGATATCCTCCTTCGCCTCATCTCCTCCCTCCGTCGAGGCTGCTTCACCAATTTGATGTCTAGCCCATCAATCCCAGCCATCGGCCTGCGTGGCTCCGACCTTACTTTGCCCTATTCATCAGGACTTCAAAAACAGACATCAAGTAGCTCTTGTCTCCCTTCAGATCCTCTTTTCATCGAGTTGTCAATCAAGAATCGTCACTACAAGACATTGGTTTGTTTCCCATCTCAACAACTTTCTGTCCAGGTCTGGGTTCTCCCCTCATTTTTATTCTCCTCACTCCTTCCATATCGGAGCAGCCACTTCTACAGCACGCATCGGAATCAACCAGTACCTGATTAAAACCATGGGGCGCTGGTCCTCTTTAGCAGTGGAGGCATATATCAGGTCATCTCCCATGGGCATTGCAGAAGCTCACCAGTCCTGGCTCAACAGTCCAGTAAGCAACT
Organism: Polyodon spathula; assembly: GCF_017654505.1. NCBI lineage: Eukaryota > Metazoa > Chordata > Actinopteri > Acipenseriformes > Polyodontidae > Polyodon > Polyodon spathula. The sequence goes on along the minus strand of NC_054536.1, from coordinate 80,321,693 downwards.
TTCTTTACACAACAGTACTCACACGTTTGCTCACCATAATAACTGTTGCAAAAAATGGGGGTTCATGTATTCCGCTGGTGTTAATATACCAGATGAAGACACTTTAGTGTCGAAACGCATTGTTTCTTTTGCAACTATGTCCTTTTTTAAAATCAATAAAAAGATTTTGATGAAGAATATAAGCAAGCGGGAGTCAAGTATTTAAACCTCTTTGAAGCAAAATGATGAATTTCATTTGGTAAGGCATTGAAATATAGTTTGGCTGAAAGAAATTTGAATATATATATATTATATATATATATATATATATATATATATATATATATATATATATATACACACACATACATACATTTATACATATATACAGTCAAAAGTTTGAGTTCACTTGCTGGAAACTAGGTTTTGTTGACAATGTTTTACGTCGTATACGTTTCTGTAAATACTTGAAAATGAAAACACATGTCACATTATACAAAACAAAACATAAGGAGTATCAAAGCAATTTTCAAGAAAATTGAAAATTGTCTCTAAATCCTGGATTCCTCAAAATAGCCACCCTTTGTCTTAATAACAGCCTCACAAAAACGGCATTCGGTTAACAAGTTTCTTCAGCAATTCCCAGAGATGTAAGGCACTTGTGGGTAGCTTTGCTTTGACTGTTATGTCCAGTTCATCCCATACAATTTCTATGGGATTGAGGTCTGGAGACTGGGCAGGCCAGGTCATTAGATTGAGTTGTCCTTCCCTTTCCTTCTTCACTAGATAGTTCTTGCACAACTTTGAGGTGTGTTTGGGGTCATTATCTTGCTGAAGAATGAAGGACTGCCATGCTGGTTGAGCTTGCCATGGACTTGGCAAAGATCACCAACTCTGTCACTAGCAAAACAACCCCAGACCTGACACTGCCTCCTCCATGCTTGACAGTGGGAACCACACATGCAGAACTCATGTGTTCACCCTCTCTGCGTCTTACAAATACTCGGAGGTTGGACCCAAATATTTCAAATTTTGACTCATCGGTTCATAAGACCAACTTCCACTCCTCAAACATCCAGTTTCTGTGTTTTTTTGCCCAGGCAAGTCTCCTCCTCTTATTCTGCACTTTAACAATGGTTTCTTTGCAGCAATTCTTCCAGTTAGGCCAGCTTCACGCAATCTCCTCTGAACAGTTGATGTTGAAACATCTGTACTTCTAGTAGCATTTAGATTCGAGACTTGTGACTCGAATGAACTTGTTCTCTGATTCTGAGGTCACCCTTGGCCTGCCTGACCTTGTTCGGTCCTCATGAGTGCCAGTTTCTTCAAATCGTTTGATGGGCTTGGCCACAACAGTTAGACACTTGCAAAGTTCTTGCGATTTGTCTTAAAGATTGACCTTCATTTCTTAAAGTAATTACAGACTATTTTTTCTTTGCTTAACTGAGCGTATTTTGCCATTTTCTGCTCCCTTACATTTAGGAATGACAAACTTGTGCCTATGCTACCTATATTTATAGTAATCAAGGACCCTCACCTGTTAACAATAATTGGTGACAAAAGGTTAATTAGGTAACATGCTAGTTAACTCAGAGAACATCTAACAAATACACTTTTATACTTAGGCCAGTGTTCTAACACTGTGTTATACACATTTCAGACTTTTAACTGACTTGGGCTTCAGACTGAAATCCCCTTGCTTTGGGTGACCATTTCATTGAAATTGACAAGATTTACATTTTCATTTAAAAATACAATTTTTGAATGCAGTTCACTTATGATTATCAGCTTATATAAGTACACGTATCATATAATGAAATATTAAGTGTTTATAGACAAGTTCATTACAGAATTGTTTTTGGGGATGTGAGGTTGCTGCTGTTGTAGTTTATTTATCCGATGCTCGATCATATTCCCCTCTGTAAATGTTACTTTACTTGTATTATTTTCTTTTTCTGTTTTTGTGTTAGGACTGCCAATGAAAATGAGCTCATAGCTAAATCTGGGTGCAATACATCTTATGACATGTCATAAATGTTACAAACTGTACGCTGTACCTATCAAATAAATGCATAAATAAATTAATAAATATACTAGGGATTATATCCCTCTTGCTCAGCCAATCAGAGTGCAGGGAATCTTTCCATTGATATACTGTATATCAAAGAAGAGGCCAATCTATTATTTTTTATAATACATAGATACCCTTTTGATGCTAAATCAGCAGTACAGTTGGGTTTTTACGTAGTGTTTCAGTGCTGTACAGACATTCTATGTCATTATTCGTTAGTGCGTCTACTTTATCAGAACAGAAAATAGTGGGCATTTTTTTACACAGAGAATTGTGAGGGTCTGAAATCAACTCCCCAGTAATGTTTTCGAAGCTGACACCCTGGGATCCTTCAAGAAGCTGCTTGATGAGATTTTGGGATCAATAAGCTACTAACAACCAAACGAGCAAGATGGGCTGAATGGCCTCCTCTCATTTGTAAACTTTCTTATGTTCTTATGTTCTTATGTTCTTATTTGGATGATTGCCTTTACCTTGTTTTAATTTCCCGTTCCTCTCCAGTTTCTCTAAGAAACAAATGTATCAGCTTTACATACTTTTTTAACATATTCTCACTCTGTTGATCCTTAATGAACATTTCTGTACTGTGGGTGTTATGGAATAATTGAAAATGAGACATCATTTTGTGTTTAAATTGAACGTGATGGTCTCGAGGAGTTGAATGGGTCAAAGTTCAAGTATATTTTCCTCTAGAGGAATTATCACTTTTTGACATCACTACTGTGGTATTATGCCTTTTTTTACGAATGGCTCATCCATCCATGAATTATATATACACACACACACACACACACACACACACACACACACACACACACACACACACACACACACACACACACACACACACACACACACACACACACACACACACACACACACACACACACACACACACACACACACACACACACACACATCCACGCTATGACAAATAATTATAGCTGTATACTTGTGGTGAACACAACTTTAGCTTTAGAATCACTGGACATGACTAGGTTAAGAATAGTTATACCCACAAATAAGCAAAAGTATTACATTTAAACAATATATAAAGGTATAAACATAAGCTGTACATTATCCTTGTGTTTTACATATATGTTTAACTTACCGCCTTGTAAGTCCTCTTTTGTCCAGCATGTTTCCGTGTTTTCTCTCCATTAGTTCCATTCTCAACATGCATGGCGTAGATGATATCAAAGAAATCCTCTACCACAGCCACTTGTCTTAAAGACACTTTCTCATCTATCCCCATGCCTTCCTGCAAAATCAAAGAAATCAACATTTATTAATTTTTTTTTTTTTTTTTTTTTTTGTTTAACAAAGCTTTATTCTCACAGCATAAAGATTCAGAATGGATCATTTGAAAAAGAACATAGAACAGAACAAAATAAGTCAATGGGTCAACTGTTTGGGAAATTGAATGACAGATTACTTAATGGAACACTATACTATCTGAAACTGCATAATACCCCATATTTGTTCCTCAATGTCCAATAATTTGTTTTTTAATCAACATCTATTACCTTTTTCTGCAATTGTGAACGGTGGCCCAGATAAGCAGTGTACCTGCCGTTTTACGCATTAACAAATCCGAAATACTCACTAAATAAAAATGTAATGAGTAAAAATATGCAGCTTGTCTGCCTCCCCTCCCGTCTCCCCTAAAACTTCCATTAACAACTACATCTCCCAGAATGCAATGTCTTCGCTTACTATGAAACTGTACACAAGCAAAACCAACCCAACAAACATATCCAGTCTCTGGATAGCCATGTTGTCTTTGCAGCCAAATACTGTAAGAATAAGAAAGATTCAAAGCTACACAGGTGAAGCGTAAACAACCCAGTCCAGCTAAAAGAGGTGCCTATAATATTAAACTGTTTTATAACTTATTAATGCATTCCCTTATTGTATTTAATGTTAAAAATATAAGTAACATAATTAATTTGCAGTCTGTGAGAAATTTCAAAAAAAAAAATGTGCTGAACAGATAAAGAAACTCATAGAACACAGGCGTGGTTGTACAGTAGTTCAAAGAAGCATTGCAGTTAAAATGGAAGGCTCAATGCCTACCCATTACCATTAAAGATTGTACCGTATTTAATCGAGATTACTTGCGACTTCAAGGTAATGTCAGTGTTAAAATTAGAGGGTAAGATACTCCCACACCCAAACCCTTATCTGGAGCGATGCTTGTGGATATTTGGTGTGTTTACAAAAAATGATTATGTAATGAGACCTTTAAACAGTACTAAAAATTGATGAAAACAGTATGGTTATGAACACATATAATGGTTTATAATCAGAACAAAAAATGAAAAAATAAAAATAAAAACTCAGAAGTATAAAGTATTCCTTTAATTCCCAGAAAAGGACCCTGGCTCTGATACTGTGGAGTACTTTAAGTGCAACAGTTTGGTGTGAATGATATCTGATTTGTCTGATCTATGCATACTTCCTATAGAAAATTTCTCTAGCGTATTTTTATCTATTCATATCTGGCTTCCAGCTTAAACATAATGTGGCTGATAAAGCTATGGAAGGCAGCTGTGACCTTCAAACTCTGTGTCACTGGTTCAGTACAATACAATGGAGGAGGGGAAACCAGCTAGCTGAAAGGTCATACACCCCACATTATTTTGTGAAATACAGGAATCATAGACAATACCTTGGTAAACCAGCTTATATGTAAATGTAGACGAAACCTCATATACATATATATATATTGCAGATACATGGAAAATCAAACTTATTTGGAGCAACATGAGTCATAAGAATTGCAAACATCATAAGAAGGTACTAAAAGTTAAACAAAAATAGATGAAGAAATGAACTGGAATTTAACACTATGCCTACAAACTAAACCTTTCTCGTGTTGCAAGAGAAATGATTCTTCCAGTCATATATGTGTCTTCAGGAATCTCTTCAAAAGTTTTGGTCATATGGTAGGTGTTTTCTGACAGAACCCCACCCCCCCAAAAAAATACACAATCTCTCTAGTCTGGTTCTGTTTCAAAAGTTTGTAACATTATTGTAGTGGTTTCTTCCCAGTCCTCCAATGACTCATCTTGTTAGACTGGGAAACTGATTTCGGATCTCCTATTCTGTAATGCAGCGGTACTCAGTAGGTGGCCCGCGAGCCAAATACGGCCCGCCAAGGCTTCCTGTGTAGCCCACCAGCTCAAACAAAATATTGCTATGATAATAAATTATTCAGGTTTCGTCTAAGCGGTAAGCGTAAGCATATACAATTTACAAACAGTATAATGCACTGCCTATCAATTTGCTCTATCACTTACGTACTGGATCTTATGCTCTCGCAATTGCATCAGACAGTACTTTCAGACAGCACACTGCCCATTTGTTTTCATTATTAGTGTGATGGAAACAGAGCCAAAAATGAGTGCAAGCGGGAGTAAAAGTTACAAAGTGGACAGCGAAACCGTGCATTTAATCCAAACTGGACAGCAGATTTTATTTTTATTATGCCATCTCATTTAAATGCAAAACCTTTGTGTTTAATATGCCAAACCACTGTAGCAGTCGTCGCCAACTTGAGGCGCTACTTTGAATCAAAGCACAGTAATTTCAACACAGCCTGTCCTCCTGGCAGTGTCTTAAGATGTGCTCTAGCTAAAAAGAAAAACTTTCCTGGATTCTGAGCTTGTGAAGGGAGTGCATGTTGGAATTGCTGGACGAGCTGTTGGCCGGAGATAAAAACAAAGACGACATTCTGAACCGCGTGAAGCAAGATCCACTGTCTGATTCCATCGCAGCATAAAGAGTGGAGATTATTGGTGAGGATTGTCTGTCAGCACTGCTTTCCAAGTTTAAAAAATACCACATACATGTCTCTTGCAGTTGATAAATCATGCGATTTTATTGACACTGCCCAGCTATCGTTGTTTGTTAGACTTTATGACAGTGAAATCTTCCAAGGAAAAATTGTTGTGCTTAATACCATTAGAAACCTACACTACAGGCGCGATCGTTTTTGAAAAGGTAAAAAGATTTTTTAATCAACATGGATTAGATCTGCAGAAAGTTAACCTGCTTGTTACAGATGGAGCCCCCTCCATGACAGGGAAAGAAAAAGGCTTTGTTTCCCGTTTGGCAGCGATACACCCTTCATTAAACACTCTTCACTGCATCTTTCATCAAACTCTCCTGTGCGGTAACTTGTCTGGTGAATTGGAAAAAACTATGGGATTTGTGATGAGATTAGTGAACTACATATGCTCAACTTCTAGCCTGCAACATTGTCTTTTTAGAGCACTTTTGCAGGACGTTTCAGCCGAATACAATGATCTGTTGCTGCATAATGACATTCGCTGTTTAAGTCGGGGGAGTGTGTTAGAGAGGTTTTGTGCACTTGAGAAAGAAATAACAGAATTTCTTTCAAATCAGAAGACCAGCAAGGCTGGCGAGTTACTGGAATTTCTGAACGATGTTCCCACAATGTCCCGGGTAGCTTTTCTGTGTGATATTACTGGTCACTTGAATTCCCTCAACCTACAGCTGCAAGGCCGTGCAAGCAGTGTCAGGATCTGTTTGAGAAGGTGTGCGCACTTCAGAGGAACCTTGAAATCTTTAACACTGACTTAACAGGAAAAATGTTTCCCACATTGCATGTTGTTCCTACAGATTACACCTTGATCAAAATGATGGAAGAATTCATGAACAATCTCATCAAAAACTTTCAAATGTGATATGAGAACTTTAGAATTCCAAAGGATATGCTTTTATTTGTTCGTGATCCGGCTGTTGTCTCTGCTGACGGACCTTGCCTTTTTGAAGTGAAGAACATTCTTGATTCAATTGATAAAGATCGATTAGAAATTGTAACAGACGTCTTGAAAGCAAAATTCTGAGAAATGGGACCTTGTGATTTCTGGACTCAATATGTTGACCAATTTCAGAATAGCCAGAACTTAGCCATCTTCCTTTTAACGATGTTTGGATCAATGTACCTGTGTGAATCAGGGTTTTCCTCTATGAACATTATAAAAAACCAATATCACAATCACATCACAGATAAGCATCTCCAACACAGCATTCGCCGTGCCCTAACCTCCTACAAACCAGTCTTCACAAAGCTTGCTAGTTAAAATATAAACACTAATACTGTACTCAGTTTGCAGCCAATCTTTGCAGTTTAAGTTATTATGCGTATGTTTCTATTTTGTTGTCAACCTACTGTGCACGATCCACCCCACGTCATAAAATTCCCAAATTAGTCCATAGGTGGATCTAATTGAGTATCATTGCTGTACTATAATTAGCTCAAGTTTCAGACCTACACAACTGAAGTTTAAATGTAGGTTCTATTATTCACAGTACCACTAAATTAAAGTCAATTTATTTAGCAGTTGTTTAGATCAATTGAATATAAAGAGACTTTGTGGTTCGGTCCTGTGACAACAGAAATGGTGTCGTAAGACATGTAGGGCAATGGTGTCGTAAGACATGCAGACTGCTCTCTGAGGTTCTGAGGTTAGGTTTAAGGCTAAACCTGCTGCCAAGTTTGCTATGAGACTATCCTGGGTTGAAAGACATACCATAGAACTTGCAGCATTCACTGCCAAGAGGTAACTGGAGACAGGAGAAAGTGAATTATCCATAACTTCAAAAATGCTTAATCAGAATTACAAGGTAAAACTGAAAGAAACTATAAAATTTACACTGAAGAAGGCACTAGCCAAAACATTTGTCTACTGGACTTTTCTAATCAAAAATGACTAGGTAGCCAACTTCTCCAGAGACACTGGTGATAACTTTGGAGACAATACAATTCTCCCAAATGACCCCTTCAAAGGTAATAAAGATCTTAACAATAAGCACCGTGGTTGGCTGTAGCCTGTTCCACAGCACCCCAATTGCCACGAGCACAAAAATCATAAGCATCGACATTTTTATAAAAAAATAAAAAGGGTGGTGGGGGGGGGGGTTGTTTTCCACAGAGCTGGAGAATTATAACAGACCAGGCAGTCGTTTAACTTTTGTATAATTATTAAATAGGATGCACAGAAGTCTGAACTTTGGTAAAATGGTATGAACATTCAACATCTTATTTTTGGTATTGGTGATTTTTTTTTTTTTTTTTTTTATTTGTTCTTGCATAAAATCATACAGACGCACCTAAAAGCTGCTGCCAACGTACCTGAAATGACTTCCAATTCAAACATCTCGGTGCTATTAAGGTCAGACTTTTCATGGTTTAAAACAGTTGATGTATTTTTTTAAGTTGACTGGCCTTCAAATAGACCACCAGCACATCTGCAAATCTATAGTACAGCTGAATACAGCAAGGTCATCTGCAAATAGTAATTGGGGGGGTGGGGGCTGTTCAAGGGTAGCTTCTTAAAACAAGATATTGTGAACTGTATGATGGACTTTAGTGTCCCAATGAGCATTAAACAAGATTATTAATACATCCATGTCTACTTGGGACATGCAGTTAGTCAAGTACAGAACTGGCAGATGCTCGAAATTATGTAGGTCAAGAAACAATTAAAATTGAGTCAAAAGACCAGGTGAATTAAAAATCATCTACAGGATTGATTATACCATTCATCACCTTTACCACAGTAAAACTGGCCTTGTTTAACACGTTGTTGCGATACACATGCCATGTATTTACAATTCTTTACCACACTTATCTTTCATTCACAACAGTGTTTTAGTTTGATTTCACTTTTACTAAATAGGCTTTTACAGTAATGTTTTTTAAAGGAACCTTAAATAATAAGAACAAAATAAATAAATGAACAACCAGGCATCTACAGGATTAACATATACACAAGATACTGCATTCATAGTGTGTGAAAAAAATATCTCATGCAAGTGAATTAAAGTTTAGTTTGTCCACATATGCACGGAAGGTAATATAGTAATGTTTTGGGCATCATATAAAATCAGCATTTTATCAGGCTATATCGGAAGGCAATCCAAAAAGTCTGTAAGAGGCCAGGAAATAAGTTTGTACAAGACAGACAGATCTGATCAGGGCATGAAGGTCCACATTTTTTATAAGAAATCTAAAAAAGTATTTAAATGAACCCCCTAATATTTGAAGTGCCCAAGAACTGAGGTCTAATAGTAGAAAAACTGTAAAAGTAAGATGATCCATAAAATACAGGTAAAACCAAAAAAAAAAAAAAACAACCACAGAATCTGCATACCTTAGCAATCTAGCACACACTCCATCACATGAGCGGTTCATTTGACATGCAAATTACATTTGTGTATTCTATTACTTTATATTAGCAGCATCTCCAAGTCAATTTCAGTCAAGATGGACAAGACATCTGATGTGACCGACCATGACAGAGCGCTAAGAGGTTGTAACTGGTGTTACATCAAGAGAAAAACAAATCCATTATGATTTACCAGTGAATTAATACTATGTTTGCAGGAATGAAAAGTAGTTTTAAACCTTTTGCAGCACACACACTTGGAGCACACACACCTAGGATACATTCTGTTACTTAAAAAAGTTTAACCCCCCTGTTGCTTCTGTATTACCCGCTTGACTAATGACAGATCTATGAGTACAATCATTTGAAACTGTGGTTTGTGGTGGGCACATACATTTCTAGTTGTAATCTGTGTTTTTATTTCTTCCAGAAAATCATCATGCTCATGACAATCTGAAGTAAACATATTTGAGAATCTGGCACTAAAGCATATACAATCAGAGAATACTGAAAACTGATCACATAATAGATCAGTCCTATATGATATGGAATTGTAGTATGAAACTACACTAAACATTTACAAGAAAATACCAGAACAAGAGGCATACATTCTACAGCAATCTTAAACTGTACTGCAGCAAAAGCTTGAAAAAATAAAACAATACCAGCTGTTTCTTAATAGTTACAAGCATGGCAATGACAGCAGTGTTTCTAGCTACAGTACTATAACTTTACAGCTATTACACCATTAAAAAAAAAAACATTGTACAGTCTACCATGTTGCAACACTGGCTGTAATGACTGTGTGAACAGCTTATCCGCTTTGGTGTTTCTCTTCCCTTGTGGAGCTGCTGGTTTGGAACAGTACACTGCAAGCAGGTATAATAGACTGTCTCCATAGCAACCTGGAAAGAATTCCCTGCCCCTGCTCCAGTGCAAGCAACGGTCCCATCCGGAATGAGTGCACAAGCTTAAGGCAGGGCCTGCTCTGTAACGCTTCCTTGTGTGGATTTTTTACACTTAATCTGGTTAGGATTCTGGGAGCTGCAGAACTGCAGAATCTGTACTCTTAGAACAGGATATATACAGAATGCACAGCGACCCTTCGAAAAGTCTATTTAAAGGCATTTTTTTGATGGTGCTTAAAACATCTTGTCTTCATTTTCTTCAGATTACAGTAATAATGCAATTTTGCAGACATATATGTTTTTATATAGAAGAACAGACTTTTGTCAAAGAAATAACCTTTTATGCACAAAGTGGTTTCTCATATATGCAAGAAAAACAGCACAAGATGTAATAGGCAGTCTGAAAAGTAAATATCATACTTTAGTAGTTACAGGTGGTTTGCGTAACTCCCTGATTTGCGACTGGAAATCCTACACAAAGAGAAACTGCGGGTGGGGGAGTTTAGATATAAACAGGGCCCATCTAAAACCCTTGTCGTGTCTGGACAGATGGAGGTAGGAGGCCTGCTGTAAGGAGAAGAGAAAGTGCACCCTCTTTCCCTCAAGGGAGATGAATGCAACAGAGCATGTGACTTGCTGGGAAATAACACAGCTACAGTAGGTCAACAGCTGAAGAGACAGACCAATCTATTGTAGAATCTGGATAAAATAACAATATGCAAAGGAACTGCAGAGTAACTAACTCACTACCAAAAAGAGAAGGGCATTACTTTAAGAATAAGAAAGCAATCAGCCCCCTTATTAGTTCATCACATTTATAGTAAAAGGGAATGAATAGGGATGTGAGTTTTACACAATAATTCCCAATAACATTGGAATTGTAATTTGTTCTTTGGTTAGCAAAATACATTAAACAAATGAAATAAAAACAAATAAAACAATACACACAGTACATCTGAGCTACCGTTTCTCAACTACACTTATTAAGGTTCTTGTATATTATTTAAACAGCCAGTGCCTGCCAGGCCCCTGCTAATTATCCTATGAACTGAATACTGAATGCTACATCACAGTAAATGTAACCAATTAAGGTTTATGAAGCTAAAGATTGTCCTTTATAATGTGCTGCTGCTGCTGTCCTGCCCAGGTTGTGAAATTGACTCTTAGCTTAGGCGTTGCCTGGTGACCTGAACCACATCTAAGAGACCACAGAAAGATCTAAGCTACAAATATTGATCAGTTTAAATTCACTACCTACCACACAGCCAGAAGTAAGCAAGGCTGTGTACCTGTGGGTATTGTGGAGCATGCCTTTCATACCTAATTAAAATCATTAAATGTTGTAGTATTTTTTAACACGGTGGTCGGTGGGGGGATTGAGATATGCAGCAGAAGGAATTAATTAGTTTCCCTTTGTGGTTTTTGAGAACGAAATACACAAACCATTTTCATGTAGTCGGCTTTTTATCTTGATGTTGACTGATTTGCTACCGTGCTCTGTGTTTGTTTTTAAAGAGTTGCGTATTGTTTCCACAAAAGCATATTCAAAAGGCCGTTTGTATTGTTTGCAGTCTGATAGGATGTCTATTTCACTTCACGGTTAGCGCCTGATTCGCTCTTTGTCCCTTTTCTGAGGTAGCTAGCTAGCTAGCTAATTAGGCACAGTCCGATTGTCTTTCTCTTTACTTTCACCGCAGCAGTCATGGTAGCGAATTACCTACTACAACGGATTACAGCCCCATAAAAAATAAATAAATAAACAGCCTTGTCTGTAGGGTTGGGCAGAAAATAAGAACCTCTACAGCACGGGTTTTTGAGGTCGTTCATTTTGGCAGGAAAGCAAATTTGTCTGTTCGTAATGGGACGCCTCGTTATAGTTCAGAAGGTGCTGCTGCTGCAGTGCATTTGAAGACCAATCTATATACCCTGCTAGTTTAAATCAAAGATGACTAGCAAAGCATTAAAGTCTCTTTCTATAATCTACTATAGTTTCTCTACAATAGTGTTTTCGAAAATTGAGTATGTTTTATGTGGGAAGTCTGACTTAAAAATAATTCAGCTTGCACGCACCATGTTATGTCATGTCATGACGCTATGTCATGTGGCAGATTTGAGGATGTATACACCATTCTTCACAAACACAAGACTATCGTTTTAAAGGGGTGCACTTTTTTGTTAGACTAAATTATAATACATCGATTAATACATTGATTAAGTATTAAGTCACCAGGGTATGAAAACCCAAAACAAATACGAAATATGCAGGCTCTCCGGGTCTTGCAATAGTGTTCCTTTGCAAAATTATTCAATATAACATTGACAAGGCAAAGGTAAAGATTGTGGTAACAAATGTGTTGTTAGATAGTCACTGCGTAAAACATCTATGAGGTAAGCTGGGCTATTGATCTACAAATACAATAAATACATAAATAAACAGAACATGTGAAAAAAAAATCAACTTGCAAAAATGTGCCCCCTCTTTACATCAGTATTTTTAACGCCGTGTATTGACCTTGTATTGCTTACATGTTATATAATGCATATTTATCAAATAGTTAATATTTTTGTTAAACAAGTCAATTAATATTTCAGCTCGGACGCGCATTAGAAAGAGCCCAAACTAGTAAATACATTGTTTGTCTTGTTATCACAGGAAAGGCGTGCTTTTTCAGTTTCACTACCATGGCTACCGTGAATCTTAAGGGGGGTTTTAAATGACCACTGCATCAAGTGAAATAGTGTATGGGTTTTACTTCTGCTTACAGGTTTAACGCATAATGCCTGCTAGAACCGGCAGAAGATTATTAACATTCAGATGAAATGATGTGGAGCGATGTAAAATTATATTCCATATAAAATAATTCTTAGAACCAGTACTGTTTAACAGAAGCTGCCCAAATGTGAAGATATTCGTTGAACTTGGGAAAGCCCCTACCAAGCGCCATGTCATGGCATCAAGCAGTCTACCCTGGCCCTGAACTGCACGCCATGTACATCACACTCACATCTGTAAACAAAAAATACAGATTTTGAATAGATTTTATTAATTAAAACCAATTAAATGGTGCTTTCTATCAGTCCCATCAAAAACCACATGTTTGTTTAACAGTGAATTAGGTTTGTTTTTGTTTATGTTTTTTAACGCGTCCTATACTGGTGTCACGTCAATTTATGCTACCTGTCAAATGTTCCTACTTTGCGTACTGCGCATGCACAACTTTTCCCTAGACCAGGTAGCAGACTGATAAGGTAGCAAAATGTGACATTTATACAAGTCATATGCTGCTACCGGTAGCAAATTTTGACGTAGCAAAAATTGACGTTACACCTGTACTTAATTAATGACAAGCTACTTGGTGTCATTATCGTGACGAATTGGGACTGCAGATTTTAAATGAATTGCTATGATTTAACAGTGTGACCATGCCAGGCTACGTACAGAGTGGTGCTGACTGAATCTTACGAGGGCCATACTTTGCTTTAACAATTACACATTTACAGGCAATCGGCTAACATCAATAAAACATTCACTAACCGTAGTTTTCACCGGCACGTACAGCACTAGTTTCTCTCCGTTGATCGCATCTGGAGCCCCAAGCTGGAAACCTTTGGACTTGACCCAAAATTTAAACTTAGCATTGTCTGTGGAGCTGGACTCTGATCCATTTAGTAGCTGCACTATCCGGTCGTACTTTTTACGGGTCACTGTCTTCGTCTTCCCGGAATCACCATATGTCCTGAGACACCAGTCCTGAAACTGGCGGTACATGTCCCGATCGCCCTCCATTACAAACAGGGGGCCCAATGTGTTCCTCGACGTATTTTCTTCTCGCCTGTTTTTTGTACACTACTTTGCACCTGTTCGCCTATTATTGATCATGAACAATCTCTACCTAGCTTGATAGCTTAAGAAGAGAGGTGTTGATTTTAAAATTACCGCACTAGCAAAGAATGGGGGGACCCTGCATCTAAACCCCAGTTAATTTCCAATTGATCTGGCTCTCACCATGGGAGACAGTCGGATCTCGGTCGCTTATTATCAGCCCCTCGCCCTCCTCTACGTGATCAGTTGCAATATTCCAGAGCCAGGGCTATCCTAGTCATTCCACTCCACAAGAAAAAGAAACAGGTTCTTTGTGTATACTTCTCTTTCTTTATTAGATTTGGATCCCAGGACCCTTTCTCTACCTGATATAGGCAAATTAGTTATTGGCTGCGTTATTCCATTTTGTCCTAGACTGTGCCTCTCCCCTCTCTAGTCCCCGTGCAGGATGTGAAATGTGAGCCAGCAAATACCATGTCTTGTAATGCTTTTGGTAGATTTTCGTTTTTAACTGCAGTTCTGCTATTTATCCCAACAATGTAATTAAATCAAATCTCCCAGGCCTTTATAATGTTCCCTGACCGAATGTGCATTTCCCAATTATTACGGTAATGTTCGGCAGTACCCACTAAAATGTCCACTTCCTCAATTTCTGAATGCAGGACTGCGCTTGTCTATTTTTACTTTATGGTTTACCCCAGTGTGCGCTGACAAAAAAAAAAAAAAAATCTTGTTTTTTATTTGTATTTATTGTATGTTTTTTTATTGTATTGTTGTGCTTAAACACCGACCTAGAATCCAAAACAGCTATAGCAAATCTAGTTATTTCTCCCCCGTCGGTTGTATAGGCTCTAGAAAAAAAAGTATTTGTCTGGTGGTCTGAATAAAACGATGCATTGATTACCGACCCTGTGTCTAATTGGTAACGATTATATCCAAATTAAAACGCATTTTATAATATTCATTCTTAACGCTCCCCCCTTTTCGGCGTGTCTCCGCTGGATCCAGCGGCAGAAGAACCCCTCCTTTGTGAGAGAAATGATACCTGGCGGTTTCCCAAAGCGGGCACAACTAATGTTCCTATTTTCCGCGTTTAGAATCTGTTTTTTTCAGTTTAAAGACGTGAAAACACGATTGTCAGCCTTTTTCAGGCACTGTATTGCCCAGACTCAGTCCCAACACTATACACTGATATCTCTTCTTAGATCTCTTAGTAATAAATATGCAGAGCTTGCTCACAGTTCCATCAAATGTATGTGCCTTCAGAGGTCTTCAGAATCTTCGGTTTCAAACTACAGTTGTGTAATTAAAGAAAGCGAGACGGCATTCCTCCTGTCTTAGTATCTGTCGGTAGCTTTATCCCCCTTCACAGCAGTTGCAGCGGCAGGATAGAACCTCCCTAACAACCTCCTTTTTTTATACTATATTACTCGGTCTGACGGCGGCTCCAGCCGGGACTGACAGCACGGGCTGAGTGAGAGCACTGCACAGAAACCTCTCTCCCCGAGTTCTAATCATCTGATTGGCTGCCGGGACAAAAGTTTCTGTGGAGACGGCAGCGCCGTGACGTCACAGAAAGAATTGTCCCATTTAGGGATCCGAGGAAGTGCGCATGATCCACTAAGCAGGTTGGAGCAGGGCTTTGTGAGAGCTGGCCAGCAGCAGTGTGGTGGCATTACAACAAGGTGTTGGAAAGGAGTAGACACGCTTTCCATGCGGTTTCCATGGAGATCTTCTTGTAGAATGAAAGGGTGAACAGAATATACGTAGGTACCACTGGTTTATGCACTGCGCGTCTTAAATAATAGTCAGTTGACTTGTCTTTTTCACAACAGACGCAAATATTCAGCAACATATTATTTCAATTCGGGACATGTATTGACAAGGGTCTAAATGGACTTTTTATTGCATCCACACTAATTGTCACGTTTTGATACGGAGGACCTGGGGAGAAACCAGTACAGTATTGTACAGACAGGCTTCTGGAAACAGCCGAGAGATGGATACTTTTGGATATATACGAACTGGCAAATTACCATACAAAGTACAATACATTCGACGTCCGTTTAGAAAAAATAGGCACATTTTATAGCAACAGGATGATTTGTTTTAACGCAGACGATATGATTACAAATGGCATTTAAATTCTGGTGGCTTCATCCCTCCAGGTTCCGTGTAGCGTAGCAGGTGCTCCGAGGTCCTCGTTGTCATTTTTCACGAGTCACAGGTTGATTTACTGTAGTAGGCTACCCCATTTGTCTTGAATTGACCGAACTGTCCCGGTGCTTTCAGCGGTACAAGAATTGCTGGAGAATGATTGACATACAGCTGTATATGTTTATTTTGCACGCAGATGTAATTAATGTGCGTTTTAAGTGGCATTACAGGGTTGTGCAATGTGTGTGTGTGTGTGTGTGTGTGTGTGTTTCAATCTCAGTGAATAACATCCATTTTAAATGTATTTTATGTCAGACTTTATTGCACTGAGGTCAGTAATTGGAAATTGAGCCCAATCCTATTACTAGACGCAGTGCAAGCTAACCTGTACATTTGTTGTTTGGTTCAATCCAAAGTTCATTACTTGTGTCTGGATTCCCTCATTATTAACCTGAAACACAGTGGAGCACAGGGTTGACCAATAATAAAGGAGGGAGGGGGGGTAACTTTAGTAAAACAACAAAAGTATACTAATTTAATCAATGTGGTTAAAGCTAAAATATTTTTTATAACTACTGGATTCTCCATGTTGTGTTTGTCTTATATTGTATTCTAAATAAGAAGTGATACAGTGTATGAGTCCAATATAAAGCCAAAGATTCTAATTTTAAAAAAAGCAGCAAATAATGGACTCCAATCTTTGAATACGAATCTGACGAATGCATTTTAACAAAAAAACAGCCAAGAGTGAAAGTTGTATTAGCCAGCCGTTTAATCATGTTATATCAACATTAAAGAATCAAGTACCAAAAAAAGAAAAATAGTAAAGGGCAGAGTAAAAAATAAAGTTTAAAAAAAGACCAAGTGAGTTCCCAATGTCTCACCTAGTAAAAACACTGCCACATGAAGGGCAGGGTCAGATGAGTTTGAATTGGGCACATTTAAACCAGCGCATTTAATTTATTATCCAAAGTTATACATGAAAGATTTTTCCTCTGTTGCTGGGTTGTTAATCAGACAAATAAGAGCTTTTCTTCATTGCTAAACTTGGTTACACGAAAACAAGTCTTGTTACAGTTGATCCGCACACTGGACGTGCATGTCCATTTGTCCAGTCTGTACAGACAGTATGTACTGGACAGCTGCTCAGTAACTCAAATACAGTGTAACTGGGTGATATAATGGGTGGGAATTCTGACGGCAACTGGGTACAGTTCTTGAAGATGTGGGAGGAACTGTGTGTGACACTGGTTGTGCTCTCTTCTTTGATACAAGATAAATGAAGACATCCAAAAGTTGTAAAATTTTAAAATTGATAATGGATGCGAGAAACGAATCGCCGAATTGAAAGTGTTATATAAGCGGTGCTGGCCCGACTCGCTACCTACACTGTACACAGAAAACGAGACTGAGTCTTTACGAAAGGTTGGACATTGGTAACCTATAAGGAGCAGGTGGGAAAGAAGTTCAGAACAGTATAAGGACCTGTTAATAGCTGTGAACACTATTGCTATCTCCAGTGCTGAGTGTGAGCAAGGCTTTTCACAAATTAATTTCATATGCACGTCAGCACGAGCATAAATGCCTATTTTAATCATTTCTTTGTTACTATTTCTGAATCTGGTCGGCCCACCATTGAAGAAATTCAACCCCATCCCTTCCGTTCATTCATGGCTTGCAAAGGACGCGGAGCATCGGATGACACAGGAAGTAAACAGAGAAAACACAAGTATAGCCAGTTAGATATGGAGATTTTATGGGCTTTTCTGGTGAAGTAGAGCACAAGACTGTATGCAGCACCATTGCCCCTCCACTCTCTCAAGCACTCTGGGATGATACTGAAGTGACAACAAAAGTTTGGTTACAATTTTTCAGTATTGTTCACCAAATGTGGGGCTACATTGTGGCAGTATGTGTGTCCTAATGCACTATGACACTTCAGTTGTGGGTTCACACTAGAATAGAATTTGTTGTTTTTTTATGAATTCCTTAATATTTTAGCCTTTGATTCACTCTTCTTGTTGAAAGTTCAGTTTGCTTCCAAAACCAACTGAATTGAAAATGTTGGGGGGGGGGGGGGACGACAAAATAACCATACAGTTAACTACTTTTATTACATTATTGATCAATTTGACAGGTGTTACTGTTATTTTTTATTAGTATAATATTGCATGAATGTTGTACTTATCATTTATTCTTACTGAACAGAGAATGGTTGTGGAGAATAAAGAGAGGGAAGCGAGGGGGGAAAGGTATGGGAGAGCAGGAAGCGAGGAAGATCTGGGATAATATATATTCTGTAATATAACACTGATGAGATGCAGCTCGACATAGTCAAAGACATGCAAGCAAGCCCAAGCAAAGGTGGATGGGTGTGTAGCTGGAGAATATTTCCAGAGGCTTTGAAATTATTGGCATATTTTTCTTTTTTTTTGGTCCTGCAGTTACTTTTAATTTATGTTTCTGCGCATACTATTACTTTGTGTGTGGTGTGGATTACGTGATTGTAAACTTGTAACAGTTCAGTACTTTTTCAAATAAACGTGTTATTATTTTGAACGTGCAGTTCTTAAGAACGGTATTATTGTCATTTCTTGTGCCTCGTCACCTCTTTCTGTACAAATTAAACACCGAACGTGACTGTGTTTGACGTTATGCCTCCTTGTTGCACTTATTTCTAACCCAGATAGACTGAAGAATCTAATTGTAAGTGTTTAAAGCTGACACCTGTGTGGACAGGGATGAAACATTTCAAGTTCAAATTATAGAGCTGCAACACAGAAAGATATAGGTTTCACCAAGATCCTGTTGACTTCCACTGCAGTGCCATTCCATTCATCCATCAGTGAATTTGTGCCATTTGTGTGTTTGAATGAATTTGTGGTTGCTGATGTGTACAAGTGCTGAAATGCTCAACTGGGTTGGAATCTTGTGACTGCAGACTATGGCAGGTGTGTGAGTTCATGCTCAGACTATTAGTACACAGTGTATAGTTGCCATTTGGGATCACACAATGTCCATTAGAGTAAATGTGATTTGGGGAATATCAATCATCGGCTGTGATGTTCAGATAAGCGTGGGCACTGACTATACCCTCCATGCCGCACCAACAAATGCATGCCCAAAAGATCACTACCAGAGGCTTTGATGGTTGGCTTAAAAGCGTCCTGTGGCTGTCTCCTTGCTCCTATTTTGTACCTTACTAGATTACCCTGAGACTTACAGAAAACACACCTGAAGCCAGTGAAACAGAATGCAAAAGTAGCCTTCAAGCCTTTCTCATTGACAGTGTTTTGCCAGATGTTATAATGTTTTACCCAATATCCCACATGGCATTATCAAAGGAGCTATGGATTTCTCATGGGTCATCTTGAGAATTATATGGGGAATCCTCCATCATGTTCCATGGGATCCCTTGGTGTTTGAGACACAGGAACCTGAAGGATTCGCAGCAAAGGAATATGGGGTACTGCATTATGCTCTTGTTAATGTTTGGTGTCATTGTGCTGAAAAATGGTTATTGTCATGTAAAGCTAAAAAAGATAAGCACTATTTCTACTTGATGTTCTCTCTTCCTGTACATCATTTACTTGTCCAGGATTTGTCCATAACTAGCTTCTGATGGTAGTTAAACAAGTTCCACATGATTTAATTAGGCACGGGGATTTAAGACTTTAATTCAGTCCCCTGTCTGTTGTGGGGGAAATACAGAGGGCAGTGGCTTTATTTTAAAATCCAGTGTGCGAACAGAAGACAAAAAAAAAAGAAAAGCTGTGGAAGAGAGAAATGATTACCAACTGGGGAGAAAGTCGCAATTAATGGGAGTCAAAATATGGTGATAATCTTGATTATGATGATCATTTTTAGTCAACAATTCATCAATAACTTTAAAATGATGTAGTGTCCAACCCCTCTGCGCTGTACTCTGTTGCTCATGTTTTGATTACCAACATATAACTACTTTTTGGCAAAGGCAAGTCAAAAGTTGTACCGAAATATCCTTATAGATGAAGAAATCATGCATTTGTAGCAGAGTTCTGGTTTGGGTTGGCAGTTCCTAAGCAGATCCAACACAGTCTCTTCAGTCACAGATCCTAACCACTCCACAAAAGAGCCAGGCTTACGTTCACAAGCAGTTATGAACCTGGTAAGGATTTTCCTTTGCGTGCATTACTTAAGTTACATTGCAGGGGTCAGCCTTGTACTGACCCTAGTCTGTGCCACACATACCCTCAAAAAGAATATAATTGACACGTTACAGATGTGGGACGTTGGGACGGTGTCTCATTTATACCCAGTATTGTATCTGTCAACAGGCATCCTATCGGAGATAATATTAGATGGGATGCAATGAATTACATTTGCATCTCAGGGTCCTGGCAAGAGGGAAGGAAGTCTGATTGATGATTTATGACCTTATTGCTTATGGAATACCTTTTTTTCTCATGGAAGATGCAGCTATCATCCTCCAAATTTGGGAGTTGTTACATATATGGGTAAAATGTATGATATATGGTTAATTGTTTCATTGGTGGTTGAAACATTCGCCAGAGCTGATTGGCCAGCTGTTTAAACTGCAGGCTGTAAAACTCACATTCTTGCATGTTTTTTATTGTTTGTGTTTTTCAGACTTCATTTTCAGATGACAGTATAAATAAAGTTCAATAGACATACTTGGCTTCCTCTCCCCATTCATTCCCTGTGTAACATATAGTATGGCATTATATACGCAGCATGTAATGTAAGTGTATGTTTCAGGTGGGGACCTTACCTCTAGCACAAAATAGAAAGTAATAGTTTGGTAAAAGTTATAATTATCTGGGAACAGAGCAAAGTATGTTAAAGGTAAAGGGTGTGCAGAAAACATACCTTCGCAAAAAACAAAAAACAAAAAACAAAAACAAAAAAAAACATTACAACATTCAGTCACTAGGTGGCATATGTTCCTATGCAAAATGTCGGTAAAGGGCTCACTCACAGCGCTCCACATGAGCCACAGTCATGCTCAGTTTATTGAATTAAGATGCATTGGTGTTGGTATAACTTCAAGTTTAATCTTAGCAGGGATACACATTTAATTTACCCTCTGCAACAAATTGCAACAGAAAAGTCTAATTTTCTCAAAACAATATTAATGAGCGATTTGTCTCTTTAATGTTGCCTAGCATTTCTTTGTGTTTACAGGATGATTATAAAGTCATAAAGTCGTTGAAACGATGCATTGGCAGTGCCCTTGTAGGACAGGACTAATCTATAGTGCATTAAATAAAATATATAAATTATGTTTATATACTTTTATTTGCTAAATTATGTCTCAAACCTAAAATTCTAGGGAATGCAAAACATTTGGCCATAGCTGTACAGTCCCTTTAAAAAGTATGTGTCCCATCTGTTAGCACACCACTGAACTGCTGGAGAGAACAATGTGTCAGCTGTGTTGTCTGCAAGATCGATCATTAGACCTTGCAACGATAGACAGGCTGATAATGGTGTTAATCCCAGCCAGTAGGCAGCACAGAAAGTCCAGACATAGGTTGCAGGGACATGCACAGAACACATTTATTTCGTACTGGTAGTCAAATGTTGCATATTTAACTCACTCCAAATACACCCACAACTGCACAGCTCTCCACCGCAGATGTAAGATACTCAGCACAGCACAGCCCAGCTGGTGGTGCTAAGGAACCGGCAATGCTACTTATAGGTATAGGATATAGTTAGTGAGTCACCAGAGAAATTCATGGAATGTTTTTATCACATAGACCTCATCAACCCTTATTGGTTAGAAACCTCTTGAATCCCCAGTAGGATTTCTTACCTGGTGTGGTTGTCATGGTTCACCAGAACCCCCATGAGACATCATAAGATACCCATGACAGCTCCATATGGCTTTTCGCTCTGTACCAATTGGTCACCTTAGCAACATGTAATCCTTTATGGGAATTGTAAGCTATTATGGTACAGTACCTGATTCGGCTTATATTTTCAAGGATTGCATCTTTGTATCTGCATTCTTGTGACAAATTGTATATGTTGGATATTTAAAAATAAAAATAATGTGATATTTGTAGAATGTGCTGTATAGAACAGGACAGATGAACCTAACCATTTCTCCACAGGGGTGTTCTCAGTGTAATTTGAGACCTAATTGGTGAGTGGATGAGCATGGCATGAAAATTTTTATTATTCTTATTAGTTTTCCATTTTCTGTTTAAGTTTCTGCTGTTGTGGGGACTGTAAGATGACATCTGAAGATAACTTCTTCAACCTTTGCCCTTTATATGATAATGCTGTATAATGGTTTCCATGACTACCTGTTTTCTGCAGACCTGCTTTGGTGGCAGAAAATTTGATGTTTTTCTTCATTGTGTCTTTATTGTTTTTTTTTTATTTATTTATTTGCAACCGTCTGGGAAGTATCTTCTGGGTGACTGGGCAGAGTAGTTGTATTTTTCTTTGTATTGCTATTTAAACTTGATTTTAATAAAAATGTATACCAACAGGATCAATGCAAAATTGTCATAGAGTTGAAAATGAACACTTTTTTGGATTACAATACCAGTAATGCAGTAATAGATGGGTAAGAAGCATACTGTGTGGAATGCGTATTTGCAGAAACGAGCACTGAAAATCAATGAGCATTCAATTATTGTGTGAACGCCAGACTGCCTTTTTTACCCTGACAATACAATATGGTTGCTAAATGGTAACACTGCATAAAATATTGCAAATGGAAATCTCTTTCATTCGCAAGCATGTATTGCACATATTTTTATTTTTTTTAGTTATTTTTGTGTGCTGTGCGGCCCTTACCCTGCATTGGTTCTGTATAGTAGGCCACCATCTTTCCTATTATGAACTTTCTTTCAGCACAATAGCGTGAAACAGCAGGAGCAAGGCCCAGAGACAAAAAAACAGTGTCCCAGCATTGAACCAGACAGGACCCTAAGGACAGATATCCTCACTGAAAACAATATTTCCAGATTGCCTGGGCCATGGTACAGTACTGAAGGCTAACCACAAAAACAAAATGAATTCAGGGATATGTTCTGCATTCTTTTATGTGTGTTAGTGCTTTCACTTTTGAATCTCCTACCTTCAGGTCACGAACACAATTTCAAAACAGTTCCAGTCATTCCTGCTGGGCAGCTGTATGTACTGTACAGGATTTAACGATTTTGACAGGATGTAAGGTGGGTCTTAGCCAAGGACGGTTTACTTGGCGCCATGACCAGGTGCTGCGACGTTTGGCCTTACCATTGGAAGACAAGCGTAACCTGACCAATAAGTTGCCACCAGTTCTATCAAAGCATTACACAAAAAAAGACAGTATTCCTCCACCCAGGAGAGCAACCGTTAGGAAAAGATGTTAAAACCAAGCCTTGCCAAGGACAACTGGAAGCTGCTAGAGACTGGAAAACGCTGGCAGATGTTGGTCAATGGCTTATTTTTCCACCTGAGATTGCCACCACTAACCTTTGACCAGATATTGTCTTGTGGTCTGGATCAGCAGGCCTTGTTCGTCTGGTTGAGTTAACAGTGCCGTGGGAAGATGCTGTGGATGAGGCATATGAGAGGAAGAAACTTTGGTATGCTCAACTAGCCGCTGAACCGGAACAGCAAGGATGGAGAGTCCGACTTTACCCAGTGGAGGTGGGTTGTCGAGGATTTGTGGCACACTCTACAACCCGGTTTCTCAGAGAAGTCGGATTCAGTGGACAAGAGTTGTGTCGCAAAATGAAGAACTTATCTGAAGCAGCAGAGAGGAGCAGCAACTGGCTGTGGTTGAGGCAGAAAGATTCTGGTTGGGGATCTCAAGCACAATAGATACGCTGATCTAAAGGTAAGTAAGCTGGGCTTAGTTGCATGGGAGACGGAGGGGGGTGATGCTGGGACGCCAGAATCATGTTCAAGACCTCTTGAGATGTTGTAGGCTAGTCGTTGAAACACAGACGATCGAAGGTGGCCACTTGAAGACCCTAGAGATGTATCCTACTTAGCTCAATCCAGATGGTTGTCATACTGATGCACTGGGGACACTGCACTGGGTTGATCCCCGGAGCCTGCATTGCAGCCGTTGTTTGTGCTGATGCACTGGGGAGGCTAAATAAGCTGATCCCTGGAGCCAGCATTACACTTCAGCCATCCACACCGGCCAGAAGGATCTCTACATCATCAGATGAAAGGAAACGCAAATGGATGGAGACGCAGATGGATCACTTAGTTTACTGTAAATCTCAGCGAGAGCCGAGTTCAAATCAGCATGAAGTTTTAACATCTACTCTCATGCAATGGAAATCATTACCAGTAGGAGGCATAGACATATTCCACTGACAGGAACACAATAATATAGCTTGTACCATACTGCTACACCAATTCTTATTTACTGCTGGCAAGTTCTTAATTGCAACAAGCATCTTCACATATATGTGAGTGCACAGCACTGAAGGTGAATGTCTCAGGTGGGGTCCTGCTGCAAAGGATGTGAACTACCTACCAGAGACTTCATTACTATACAAAATGCTCTTAAATGCTTTTGACTCCCCAATCCATCTGAAGATTTTTGTTTTGATCATACATGAATTTAAAAGTTCCATCAGCCTACTGACTGCAGCTGGAGCAGCTTGTTGGTGCGTCGATCCCAAAAAAGGAGTTTCCAAGGAATATGTTAGGTAGCATCTATACCAGCTACAGTCAAAAAAAGACACAGAATAAAGATGGCAGTGGCAGCAGTGGAAAATCATTCTGCGATTAATCTGCCATGTTTATAAAATAAAAAAAACACACACAGCTTTCAAAAATATATCAGAGAGATGCTTAATTTACAATGTGTTTCCTCATTTGACATATGCCTTGAAGCCCAGTATTCCTGATGCAAGCTGTGGGGCTACAATGTCTGTCCCTGCTGGATTCAAACATATACCTTGTTATTTTGCTTTTGCCATGGAACATAAGATTAAAGTGATTGCAGCAACAAAATAATGTCATAAATTTTCATGCCATGCTCATCCACTCACCAATTAGGTCTCAAATGTTTTAGCATTGCAATGAAGAACACTATGCAGTCAGTAAAATGCATGACACTGCTGAGGGGAATTAACCTTGGAAGTAAAGGTGTAATATTTCCTGGAAGGCAAAGCAACTAAAAACTTTCATTTAACTAGTGTAGTAACAGATACTATGATTTACAAATATCGTAGGTTTGCGATAGCATATTGTCTTTTAAAACAGCACATTTTCAGACCTATATAGCAAATGAAAGTGCACAATAAGTAAAAAAAAAAAAAAAAAGGATTTGGTTAGCTACAACCATTATCATAATCATGGCTTTATGTCTAAGAAGGTTTCAATAAGTGAATCTAGTTTAGTTCTACTAGTCCTCTTACTCAACACAATATCATTGAATGTCTGGATGTAGAAGCTATTAGTTGTAGTGTCAGTTCTGCCAGAAGGATTGTCAGTCTTTTGCAGTGCAGCACTGTTTTGGACAATCCCAATCAGCTTGAAACCATAATACCCAAGACCCATCTCCCCCAAAATAAATCAGCCCTGTTTTGTTTTATGCCATTTTTATTTTATTATTGTATACAACACATCTCATTTGTTTTGTATATCTGCAATGGTAATTTTTTAATTCACTATTGAATGGCATATTCCAATAAATATTAGTATCTTTGCTTTGAGGACTGTCACCACCATATCCAAGACAAATTGCAGGTATTACAGGGTTACAATGCAAGTTTAATATATAATACAATATATTTTACAGTAAGTGCAAATAATACTACTAAAATATAATATGAACTAGGATGCAGTAAGTTAAGACTACAACAAGTTATATCTACAATGACATAATAGAAGTGCAGTAGTGCATCAGCTGAGGATACAGTAACATGGGAGGTAGATCAGGAAAGTCCAGTGCATATTAGGAGGGGTAGATCTACAAGTGCAGTCTAAAACAGGGGAGTCTTGAGGAGGTGGCTGAAGACACTGAGAGGTGGAGCAGTCCTGAAGATCTCTGGTAGCTGGTTAGAGGAGCTGGGGAAGAGAAGGAGCGGGCTCGGGAGGATGGAGAGCGGAGGGAAGGCATGACTTTGACAATTTCCAGGTCAACCTGCATTTACAACACCGGACAGCTTGACAGAAGCCTATGATTGGGCTTGGTTGTTCTCCATCCTTAAAAAGATTGAGTTTCTATTGTTGCGCCTGCTTCTCTGGGGTGAAGGTTGATTATAAAAATGTGTTGATGCCACTACAAAAGTAATCATGTGCCAGCAGGTAAAAAGGTCTGTTTATGTTACCAATGTAGCTTTTCTAGATTAAAATGCTAAAATAGCATGCAAGACAATATTATCTTTTGGTTATAAGCTCCCCCCCCCCCCCCCCCCCCCCCCCCCCCTTTTTTTTTTGGTTTTGTTTTGTTACTAAACATTTTTACTGCAGTTTTGGTTTGCTATGCTGTGTGCTATATCTCTGGGCTTTACAATGCAATCTACACTTTGATTTTAATATGGTACACTTTTAAAAGGAAAGCTAGATGTTAGCAAAACATGCTGTATTCCAACATTGAAACGTCTGATCTTTGTATATAATTTTACATGATTAGAAGCTGTACCACATACAAACAAGTAGATCATTAAAAAACATTTTGAAAACAGACATTTCAGAGCTGAACCACTTTTCACAATTAATTTTCTTATCTTTTATTACCACTAGCAAATTTCACAGGCCTCCTTTTTATGTTGAAGAACATTATGTTCTTTCCTTGTATTTGGAAGATTCAGATATTTAAAAGACAGCATTGTAAAAGTTGTTGATGTTTCCTGGTACCTAATTACTTAGGTACCAGGATACTTATAAGCAAACCAAAAGGTTCAGCAATAAAAATATTTTATATATATATATATATATATATATATATATATATATATATATATATATATATATATATATATATATATATATATATATATTATATATACAAAATAATATTTCACAGATTTTAATGGAACAGTGGATAATTACATGTTTATATAGGTCAATGTGCTTGTAATGTCCCTTATTAACTGAGCAGAGATCCAAAGCAGTAACAGATGGATGGATAATTTATTTTTCTCCATAAAGAAATACTTTTCGTAGCATAAGTTACCTTAATGTTTCTAATGGCAAGCTCATGGTCGTGGTCTTATGGTTGGAATAAACCAGGGGGTGATTTACAATTAGTGAATTATTCACATGTGCATTTCGAATTTTTTCCATAAAAGCTGTATTATTGATATAAAGCAAAAACACGTGTGACAGGGGAAGTTTCCCCAGAACTTTGTACAGCACGTATCTGCACAAGAAATGCTGCGCACTATAGAAATGGACTACGTTTGTCAGACAAACGGTAAAATACTCTATCCACTACAGAATATAATACTCCAGATGTGTTTGTGCACGGTAATTGAGCATGGTAATTTCTGTAATACCACCCACATATTTTGTGTTTGTAGTTTATGCAGAATCTCATTGGTTCCCAGTTACAATTGTGCTGGCTGAATGATATACACTGCTGTCCCTTTCAGAGTTTCTAAACCTGGTCTTGAATACCCTAAAAGCTTCAAGCAACCATGTATACCATCTAGAAACAACTGCATTTGAAATCACCCACCGCTCAGTGCAGCACAAGAGAGTTTCCACGCTACGTCATAGCGTAGGCACCCCGGTGAATGGAGAGGTGCGGCCGTGCCTATTAGCATTACGTACACACAGCAGCGCCGGGAGACGCAGAGCCAGAGTCAGAAGCAGACAGAGCAACGCAAAAGGAGAAATAAAACCTTGAACAACTAATCTTTTATATCATTGTGCGTGGATTTCGACAGGTAAAAAAAACCCGACTTGAAGCATGAGCGAGGAGCAAACGTTGACGTTACCTTGCGAGAACCGTTGTGGTGAGTAGTGCAGTGCAGTGCAACGTTTGGGGTTAAATGACCTCACAGTAAGTACATCATTACCTCGCAGGTAAATATCAGCTGATCTGACTGACAGCGAAATACAAGAAAATGCCACAGTGTGCGATGTTCCGTTATTTGCTTTTTGTTTCCTACTGTCTTTCTCGGGAGTTTCCCTTTCTCATTCTATCTGTCAATGACTGTGCTCACAAATATACCTTTGTTTGCATGCTTTTTGTTGAGTCGTATTAAAATGTTTGGCATTACAGTAGTGTGTTGCAGTGCACTGCGGTGTAAATAATGACCATTTTGACAGCCTGTTGCCTGTTTGTTTCTCACCCTGTTTCCGTGATGATGATTTTAAATTGTTATTTTTTTGTGCTCGGGAATAGTAAGGGTCAGTTTTTTGACATGAATCGGGAAATGCCAGTTGAAAAAAAATCTGAATGTCCGGCAACAGTTAATCATGACGTGTTGTTTTTTCGATTGTATTATTGTTTTTCTTATATATAAGCAAAATAATGAATGTAATGTAGATCTTGGCTACATGATATTAACAATGCAATATAACTACTACTAAGAATATTATAATAACTAACAGTGTTTGCATATACAATGGACATGTAAAACAGCGGTCAGTATTATTATTCATCATGGTCTTGACTTGGGCTGCTTTGTATGTGTTTCGGCATACAGATAACGTTCATTACTTAAATTATCTAGCCATGCAATGCCAAATATTATAGATTAAAATATAGATTATTTATAAAAACCTAATTTGTAAGGTTTACATTTCATTTAATTAACAATCTGTTCTTCATGTTATTGAATTAGTGCAGTATAGTAATTGGAATTTATTTTGTGAGGTTTCAGTAATAGGAAATCCGTATTACATAAGCGTTTATAAATAACGGTTATTATAGTACTAAGTGATCCGACTACTACTGTGTGTGAAATTTGTACATTCCCCTTGCTCCTGTTGTGTGTGGTGAAAATCAGGCACTGAGCAGGAGATTGGTTTAAACCCTGATGCAGCTCCTGAGCGGCCACCCATGGAGACTGCCTAAGTGTCATGACCTGCTCAGTCAGGCACAGGGGACCTTATGGCATCCCGACCCATTCAGCCTGTAGCTCTGGGTCTGGCGCCTGAACGGCTGCATTGAGCCATCTGGGTCTGTCCAATAGAGTCATTTACACCCTGCAAAATTGCAGTCTGACAGGGAGCTGCAGCTCTATATGCTCTGCCCAGTGCGGGCCTTGTCGTGCTATGTTAACAGGATAAAAAGTTGGAGGCAGTCCGGACGTCTGCTCTGGGACCAAGTCCCATGGTCAAGCCCTGTGAAGGCAGAGGCTGTCCAAATGGATAGCAGACTCATGTAAGACTGCCTATTAGCTGGCCAACTTGCCCCCTCCAGAAAAGCTCACTGCCCATTCCTCCAGGGGCATGGCAACTTCGTGGGGTTTTATTCCAGGGTGCACCTATCAAGGACATATGCAATGCAGCAGTGTGGGCTACACCCCATACCTTCAGTAGGTTCTACAGACTTAGGTTGTGGATCCACAAAACTCTAGCTTTGAAACTAGAGTATTAAGGGTGGCTTCTGGGTCTACCCATAGAAACAGACATAAAGGTGGGCTTGTCCCTCAACTTTTTAGCCCTGGTTACTGGGGTTCTGTATGGTACCGCACCAGGTAGCCTTCGGCTTAGTCTTGTAGCATTCCAGTCAATCTACAGTATTCCCTTGCAATGGCTTTGGTACACACTATAGTACACAGAACGTTAGGTTATTATCATAACCCTGGTTCCCTGAAATACAGATGTAACCATTAACCTTCAAGGTCACTGCGTCCAGGATTGCAGCATGCTTGAAGGAAAAATGATGCTGGTATCTGTGCATACAGACTTCTTATGCCCTCGGGGTGCGGGCATGACTGCGTCACTGGCGCTAATGCACAGCTTTGGTATAATCTGTTCATTTTTGGGGTCCTTAGGAGATAAACACCTATACGGTAATGGTTACATTTCTATTTTGGGGAACCAGGGTTATAATAATAACCTAATGTTTTATTTGTACATTGAACTTGAGGTAACATTTAAAAGTTAATGCATGTTTCTCGCATGCAACTTTTAGGCTACTCCCCCTTGATCAGTGCTGCCAGACTGGCATTTTTCCAGCCAAGTTTGGCTTGTTTTGAAAGCAGCTAGTGGGTAAATGTTATCTTTGGTGGTTTGATTATTTTTTGGTTTTTGTGTCATGCATGTTTTTTGCCTATTCCTTTCGATTTATGAGGTCATCATAAATCAGGTCATCATTATTTTTTATTTGTCACCAATTTAAGAACAGCATTAGTACAATTAGAGTAGTTTTTGCTTTTATATGTATTTTGAACACTATCTGCTGACAGTTCTGGATAATTTAATGTTACACTACATTAATACATTCATCATTGAGGAAAAAACAAGCAAAGCAGATACATTAAATAAATAGTTTAGAACACTTACATGTGTTTTTGTATTTAAAATAAATGTGTAGCACTTATTTATGCTTTTGTAATATATGTTAAATCTTAAATGCAAGTGCGTTTTTTGGCTGACTACTTCCAGAATTTGGTGGGGTGTCTCTGCACTAACCGATATACAAAGCAGCTTTAAACCCTTGTCTAACCCATGTCGTAGGATGCACTTTTGCTGTCTTCTTCATCAGCATTTTTACTAAAACAATTGTCAGCTGCCTTAAAGTAGTACTGTAGTTTGTAATAGAAGTTCCTATCTTCTCTTCATTGCATCACATGACTGACTGAATCAGACAGCTGTGGGGGAGATGTGCGTGACTCTTGACATTTAAATTACACGTCAGTTATCAGAGACTCTGATTCATAGTGTACCATCAAAACTGCTATGTAGGGAATTGGTCACTGATTTTTATTAATTTTTTTATTGTTGGAGGAAGACTAACATGATTTCCCCATGAAAAGAGATCGCTTCATTGGTGCCCAGGCACCGAAATTTGAGCAGTCGGACACTGTATAAGTATTATTATAACAAATTGGTAAAGATTCTTCAGTTAATTCTTAAGTCAAGGTAGAAAACAATCATTAATAGGACCGTTATTTTTATTTGGACTGGCAAAATATAAATTTTCACTCTGAATCCTTGCCTTTCCTTTGGTTCCTTTAAATAGTAATAAAAAAAAAACCCTCCCCGCCCAATACACAGCACTCATGTTTTCAGAGTAAGTTTGACCAAAAAAAAAAAAAAAACCTAGAGAAGAGACTAGAGGTAGGCCGCATATCAGGACCAGATTTTGCTTTAAATTGGTGATTTAACTGAATTTAAAATAATGTTTTTTCACAAAAGAACAAAATGAAAACGTAAAATGTGCTGTTTGTGGAGTTTTAATGAACTTCTGTGGCAATACCGCCAACCTGCGAGATCATTTAGTAAGACAGCACCCGACAAAACACGACAGCGGGAAAACAAGTAAAAAACAAAAGGAAGCAACCCCTTCAGTGACAGCTTATTATGGAAAGAAAGTTGATCCAAAAAGCGTCATAGCAAAAGAAATAGCAGGCCTGATAGTGGATGCTGTCACACAAGATATCAGACCTGTTAGTATAGTAGAGGGAGCTGCGTTTAAAAATCTGATTAAGAATCTTGCTCCGGGCTATAAAATGCCCTGTCGAAAGACAGTCTACTAATTCATTACTCTGGATCACGAACCTGCAAATGAAAAGCCTAGACAGGATTTAAGCCAGGAGTGTAATTTAGTCTCCATCATCGCGTTTTTAACAGTCGTCTGCCATTACATAAGCAAAACTGGGAACTCAAGTCAAGGGTTAGTAACATGAAAATTACACGAGACACACAGCTGTGAATTTAACACATGCGATCAATCAGATAAACACAGAGTTTGAAGTGGTTACAAAAGTAATAGCTTGTGTTCATGACAATGCGCCCAGTGTGTGCAGAGCAATGTCTTTGCTTTCTGCGAGCGTGTTGTGTTACTTTTTGGTAACATGGCAAATGTGAGCTGTGCAGGGCACAGTATAAATCTCTGCATTCAGAAAAACCTGGAGGATGTACGAGAAGTCCACGTTAGTGGCAGCAGCAAGGAGACTGGTTGCACATCTTAAAAAAAGTGAGATGGCAACAAGCACTTTAAACAGGAAACAATATATATGTTCTGAAAAAATACACAAATTCCAAGATGCAACTGTAAAAAAAATTTTTAGTGAATTTTTATATACAAAGAGAGTCAACTGTGCCAAAAGAAACCTGGTCCTGGGGGAGCATCCTACTGAAAAACGCTTGGTCCTTAAATGGTTAACCACATTATATGTCATTATAAGATATGTATGTAGTTTATGGAAGGCTAACAGGGTCAAAAAGCTTTATTTAGTACGTATTTAAAATATTTAGTGTAATGATTTCAGCCAATTGGAATATATAAAAAAACTATGCGTTCTAAATAAATGTAAATTAATTATGCATTTTCTATATAAGGGCTGGTCATTTTACAGGCATGCAGTGTAAGTAGCCAATCACCTTCGGCATTACATATTTTTAATTTCAGACATGAAATACGCTTTTAAAAAATCAAGAATTAAGCTGGAATACACTGCCCGATGCGACCGTTGCATCTCAGTGGAGGAGGTCTAAAAAATCTTTGCGAGCGGCCACCACACACTGCCTGATTTTAAATGATGTTTGACCTGCCCTGGATGCATAAAGTACAGTGGCAATGGGGTAAATCAATGACAGTATGTGAAAACTTAATGTTGTGGCACAATTTTGACAAGAAGGCATTGTGATCCTGAAAACCACATATCACTGGAGACATGCATAAATTTTCTCTCTCTATTAAAAAAATAATATATAGATACATTGTGACAGACTTAATACACATACTATTTTCTTTAAATTAATTGGTTTTCATTTCATTTTCAGTGATCTGATTGGCCAAATTAGTCATATTCGTATTGTGGTGTGTTCTTTATACGTACATCGAGTGAAGTTGGTAACTCAATTGAGTGCCATAAGTTGCATTAGAAATGGATAGATTCATCTGCTATGTGAGGTAATGGTTGCTGGACCAGCACTGGTATTTACGTTTACTGGATCCGAGGATGACCCAAGCCCCAGTGCATTGTTTGTCAGGAGGTTTTGTCAAACAAAACTCTTTATCCTGCAAAACTGACACACCATTTATCTACAAAGCATTCCGAATGTGAAGAAAATAACTGTTTTAAACAAAAGAAACAGGAACTTTGCCATCAGCAATTTTCAATGCATAAAATGACAACATTCCTTGATGAACTGGTAGTGAAGATTCAAGCCCAGGGATCTCGTTAGGTTAGGTAGGTTATATAAATACTTTACTTTCTACATGTACTTATACACATAAGCCTACAAATTAGTTTCAAAATGCTGTTGTGAAAAAATGCGTGGCAAGTGGTCTGTGGGGGAAAAATGCAAACACCAAGGTGGTCCCTACATTGAAAAGGGTTGGGAACCACTGCACTAGAACAATGGGTTGCAAGGGAGGGATGGGGGTAAATGTCAGGTATGTCCAGGCAGGAAAGGGGCAGGAGAGAGGGGTATTAGCGTGGAGCTATTACTCAATGGCTGGATGTTGTGAGCACGAGTGTGGAGTGTGATTTGTGGTGGTTGTCTGGGGTGTTTTTTGGCTGCCGTTAATTAACTGCTTAGTCTTTTATTTGCTCCCAGTTCCCATTCTCTTTTTCTTATTAATTTAATAAACACTGGTGTTGCATTGCAGGGGTTGCATTATTATATTATTAAACAGGCTAATGAAACACCAGTCTCATCATGCCCAACAAATGCCACGTTAAAAATGCAACAGCGGCCCAAAAACTGTAGCCTACCGCAAAATGCAGGTACATGCCCTCTTCCCATTTTATGATACAGTTTAACAATCCGACCTACATCTCTCTGTTTTACATTGCAATCTCACACATTTACTACTGTCGCGTTTGCATCCCACTCTGAATAGCTTCGCAAAACAACAACAAAAAAAACCAAACCCCAAAACATAACAAGAAGTGCTCTGGCTTTTCTGTTCTGAACCACATCATGGATCGTTATTGCTGTGTTACCTGTTTGACAATGTGGGCAAAAATCCTGACACTACCAGTGTACTAAAGCAGCCATTTTGAAAACAGACTTTAAAGTTATACATGTAAAAAGTTGTCAGGATGTTAACAATGAAAAGAAAAATGACAGGTACATTATTTAAAGAGTTGTAGCAGCATGCGGGGACGTGGACCGCTATATTTTTCAGAGCACCGCTACTTTCTCTTTAATAGTTTACAAAAACACTGGCTGATTTTGCTTTCTTATCTTAGTTGGTCAGCCTGCTTTTAAAGAAGTAAGTCATTTAATAATTTGCTGTAAGTTTTGATGGCAAAAATTACTTCAATATGTGTCAGCATCTTTCTAAATTTATTCTTATTTTGAATGAAACCGAATCTGTACATTTTGGCTCTATAGCATATGATAAGCCTGAGCGTTAATGCTTTGGATTGTGTTCAAAATTGGGCCCATGCCCAACAAGCAATACTGGCCTGGACTGTAAATGAATGGACCTCCAGGTTAAATCCTTTCATATCTACTGGCCAATCAACTGAGTCACCCAGAATGTGTGACTGATCGAACACAGGCTGCTGAAATGATTTACCACAGTTAGTATTAACATTTCCCTATTAGGTATAATATTCTTGGAATCAGAATGAGGTAACCGTATTACCATAGTAGGGATGAGATGTTTGGAGTTAACAAGATCTGTTATCGGTTTCCAGGCTGCTCTCGGCCTACTTTCAAATACCACATTCCAGCTCTTTGGCACTTAATATAAAACGTGTTTTTTTTTTTTTTAATGTGGGAAGAGGTTATTCATGTGTACCAGTTAACTGATGAGTTGGTACAGCCAAGTGTTTTTGCCTCATAGTCTTTAAAGTGCTGTGTAAAAAAACTTTTTTTTTTTCAGAACACATTTTGTTTTGTAAGATTTCAAAATGTACAATGAAAGTCAAGGAAAAGAAAATGCCAGTTTTTTTTTTTTTTTTTTTTGGTTTTGTTTTGTTTTTGTATGCTACCTTTTGGAGATACAGTATTTTTTCAGCAGTTTCTTAAAATAAATTATGTTACCTTAGGTTCCCTGGGGTAAACTAAAGGTTTTTTTTTTTTTTTTTTTTTTTTTTTCACAATTTAACAATACTTCTGGAACCTATAGTTATTGTTCTCAACATAACCAACTTCACTGCATGGTAAAATAATAAACAATTGGAATGAAAGCAATAACAGGTTGCATAACAATATGAAACGTATAATACTGCAAAACGTTTCTACATCAAGCTATACAGTAATAGGGATTCTGTTTATGTCCATGTAACAGTGTAAAGGCTCTTCCTGTATTTTACCCAGTTCATGCTGTTTGTGTATTCTGTCTGGTCTTATGTATGTGTAACAGGCAGACCCCTTATCAACTCTCTCCAGATTCCTCAGGACCACTGCTGGTTCTGTAGAATATACAGTATTTGGGGTTGGTTGGTTATACACCTGCCCAGGAATCTGAATTCAGTTACTCTTGTTAAACTTTCTCATCACTGCAAATACCATGCCAGTTATTATATTACAGATCTGAAAGAACAAATACTAAATACATAACTGTAAAATTAGCTTATATACAATGCTGTGCAAAAGTCTTAGACATGTTACATTTTTCTACTTTGATGCATTATGAGCATCAAAAATTTACTCAAAGCCTCCACTAGTGTTTTCTACTATTATAACAACCTTGACTTGCATAAACAAGGAAAACCCTGAGTGAAGTAGCACGCATCACTTGATTTTGAGGGTGTGGTATCCGAAGCATAAGCGACAAGTACAGAGAAACATCATCTGTAATTGACAAACTCAGGACTGGAAGACCCAAAAAGATGGCTAACAAGGATAAGCAATACTTGAAGACAAACGTGTAGCAGTACTGCGTTCAGAAAAAAAACAAACAATAAAAAAAAACTGCCCGAGCAATGGATGCTGTGTGGGCCGACAACATAAAATACTGTCAGTTTGATCATAAAACAAAAAAGTTTTTCATCTGTTCCTGCTCCTATTGTTGGAATCTTTCATTTTTTTGTGTTCCATCTACAGTTTACTTTCTGAATGTCTGAGTGGTGGAGGTCTGTGTGATTGAACCTTTTTAGGTTATCAATTCTCCTGTAGTTATTGCATTCATCCCAAACTGTATTCCCACCATGAAGAGATAAGAGTTCTGTCTCTATTATTATTATTATTATTATTATTATTATTATTATTATTATTATTTAGTGTGAGAAACAGACTTTTAATTAAGATAGTAACTGTGGCATAGTGTCCCGGGCAAGGCTGGTCTGCTCTCTTTCAAACAGTAGGCCCAGACAAGTGCTTCTCGTGTTTTAATACATCACAAATCAAAACGAATAAAACTAAAGGTTTGAACAAAATACCTACAAGCACTATTAAACTCTTCAAAGTAAACAAATCCCAAAACACCCAAGCTTCGGCTATCTGGTGTTCTCGTTCTCTCTCTCTCTCTCTCACACACACACATACACACAGACGTGCATGCACGTGCACCCCCATGTGCAGAACCTATGCTCTGCCATAGTAACAATAATTTATTTGTCAAATGAGCATGCATCCAGACCTATTTCATAGTGCTCTGTTTCTTGCTAAGATGGCAGTTATACGGCTATTAAATTGAACAGCTCTACACATAGATGGATTGATTCTGTTTTATTGCCTGCCATCTGTAGTCACAGAGTGTGAGAAGCACATACTGTATGAAACTGACTCTGCTCTTGAACGCCACCAAAATATTAACTATACAATCCACAGAGGAATATACTGTAGCATGCTGCTGTTTTTAATCAAAAATAGTTTAGGAACATAGGCGGCGGGTATAAGAAGCTTGGGGAGGCTTAGCTAAGGCCAAACCCTCACAAGAAATTGTTCTGACCAACACAAAAAATATTTGTGAGATTTTTTTTTCCCCCCACAAACACGCAAAGCAGATCTAACAAACCTATTTCTCATTTTCCTACTGAGCAACCACCAAACCGCTAGGGTAGTTGGGATATCAAAATCAACACTGTAGTACAGATACAGGATTTAGTTGGATTTAGTTAGTTCAGTGTCACTGAAGGAGACAATGCTTGGCTGGTTTAACATCAATCCCTCCCATCGATCTAAGCCGACCCATACCGCTGCAGGAGGCAGCCGACAAAAACTCGGAATCCTTTTGCTCATTCCCTTGCCTGGAACACATGCCACAATTCATCCTCTTCACAATTTCTACATTCATTCGAATTGCTGTTATCTATACAAATAGCTTCATCCAATTCTGATTTTACAGAATTTATGGCAAAATATTTTCATAGCATACTGTCTATTTTCACGCACCACCGTTTTGTGAGAATTTGATAACTGTGACTCTATAGTCAGAACTAACTTCCTTTGACTGTTTGAACAAATGCCACCTTTCAGAACGCTGTTTGTGGTGCAAGATTACGAACGTTTCTGAAGTTTTTTCTTTACGTTTTTCCAGTCCTTCACTCCATTTTCATTGAATGCGGGGTCTTTTAAACTTTATTTCATTTTTTTATTTTATTTTCATTTTTTTATATAGCACCTTTCATAGTGGACCACCATCACAAAGGGCTTTACAAGATACAAGACTAGGGTGTGTCAACTATGCATCCACTGGAGAGTCACTTACAACAATTTTCTGATGAAAATGAATGGTTTTGCTTACCAAAGAAAGTTTTTGGATCCTCAGGTAAAAACAAGGCTATGATTGTCCTGTTACAGTATTACCAAAGTCCAAAATGATTTTGTTCCATTTCACTGTCATTCGAGGAGTCATTGCTTGGCTGGTTTAACGTCCATTCTTCCAACTGATCTGAGCCCCATATAGATATTCCAAAGTTTAGAGTAAGAGTACTGTTATTTAATATTTTTTTGCAAATATACCTTATGAAATACGTTGAATGCCCCTTGATTATAAGTACAATAGTAAGTGTGTGTTTAGAAGCTTAATAGTCAGTATTAATAATTGATTTAAGTTGGTGTGAAGTGATGAAAATTGTGTTCGAAATTGGTGTAGGTTCTATAGGACTGTAGTTAACGGATTTAAAGGTTTTAAAAAACAGTGCAGCTTGTTCTCCTTACTGTCTTTCTAATTTGCTTAACAAGCATACCATGTTTTAAAGTACAAGCCAGTGCTGTGTTAGACTTCATTTATTTGGCCACCTTATGTTGGGGGGGAACAAAACAATGTCAGATATATATGAAGCGTCCCTGAGTGGTTTCCAGGTCTGTTTTGTGCTATAAATTATGATATGGTACAAGTTCTCAAAAAGATGCAGGAGAATGAATCTGGTTTACAGCTTTTATTTGTGTCCGTCAGTCCGACTATTTTTCAAACTCAACACAAGTGTTAATGTGTGCATATAAAGTGTGTGTATCGGTATCCTGTCAATTTGTCACACACTTTTCATCACCAACAATTAATCACCGACGACAATTCATCACGGACAATAACTCACCGATTTAAGGCCACAATATATCATAAAAGCTGTGCTAAAAACAAGTAGAGCTGTAATAAATCCTAAATCTCAGATACAGTACGTATTCACTTACAAATTACATAAATAAAACCTGTAATGTACTAACTTTTACTAGTTTGTGACCACCCAAAAAAACAAAAACAAAAATAACATGTTTAGTAACCTTTATTTTAACACTAGAAGCGCTGAAATTTCGAACCACCTACAAGCGGCGCACCGGTCATTTTTACCTGTAGCGTTTTAAACACCTGTGATATGATAATGTAGACTCTGATGAATTGTACCTGTTGATGAACTGCTGGTGATAAATTGTTCGAGATGAATTGTTGGTGATAAATTGTCATAGACCTGTGTGTGTCTTACTGTACATCGTCGGGTTCAAAAAATGCAGAGGGAAAAGTGTGGAATAGCTTTCCCAAATGAAAGATTCACACGGCGTCTATGTTTAAGAATATTACGATGATATAATAGTCTACATTGGAAACAAGGTAAAAATTACTTCCCATGTGTTGTGTACCATTTAGTGCTAATGATATCTCCAAAACAGCTAAAAAGGATTGCCTTAGGGTAAGTAGCAGGATTCCAAAAAATACAATGTTCAATGTTCCCGTATTGCTACAACTGTTTAAATAACGTACTTGTAATTTGTCTTTTCATTGTTAACATTCTGC
The DNA here is from genome assembly GCF_017654505.1 of Polyodon spathula. Taxonomy (NCBI): domain Eukaryota; kingdom Metazoa; phylum Chordata; class Actinopteri; order Acipenseriformes; family Polyodontidae; genus Polyodon; species Polyodon spathula. The sequence goes on along the minus strand of NC_054536.1, from coordinate 80,282,323 downwards.
CAACCTTTTGTATTTTATATACAGTGCCTACACACCCTTTCAAAATTCTACACCCCCTTTCAAAATTCTACACCCCCTTTCAAAATTCTACACACCCTTTCAAAATTCTACACCCCCTTTCAAAATTCTACACCCCCTTTCAAAATTCTACACCCCCTTTCAAAATTCTACACCCCCTTTCAAAATTCTACACACCCTTTCAAAATTCTACACCCCCTTTCAAAATTCTACACACCCTTTCAAAATTCTACACCCCCTTTCAAAATTCTACACACCCTTTCAAAATTCTACACCCCCTTTCAAAATGTTCACCTTTTGTTGCCTTATAGCCTGGAATTAAAATGCATTTAAATGGTGTTTTTTTTTTTTTTTTTTTTTTTTTTTTCATTTATCTACACATCCTACCCCACAATTTCCAAGTGAAAAAAAATATTCTGGAAATTTGTAGAAAATTAATTAAAAATAAAAACTGAAATAGCTTGGTTGGATAAGTGTCCATCCCCCTTGTAATAGCAATCCTGAATTAGCTCAGGTGTAACCGATCGCTTTCAAAATCACACAGCAAGTCAAGTGGCCTCCACCGTGTTAAATTTAGTGATTCACATGATTTCAGGATAAATTCAGCAGTTCCTGTAGGTTCCCTCTGCTGGGTAGTGCATTTCAAAGCAAAGACTCAACCACCAAGGCACTTTCAAAAGAACTCCTGGACAAAGTCGTTGAAAGGCACAGACCAGGGGGTAGGTATAAAAAAATATCAAAGGTCTTGAATATCCCTTGGAGCTTGGTCAAGACGATTATTAAGACGTGGAAGGTGTACCACCAAGACCCTGCCTAGATCAGGCAGACCCGCCAAACTGGATGACCGAGCAAGGAGACTGATCAGAGAGGCTACCAAGAGGCCAATGGCAACTTTGCAAGAGCTGCAGGCTCAGGCAGCATTTTCTTTTTTTTCTTTTTTTTAATTCCTTGCATTGTGGTGCCTGCAAAATAAGGAGAGTGGCAAGAGACACATTTTGTTTGCCTTATTTTAGATGTGCACATAAGTGAAAACTCTAATTTAACTTAAATAACCTCTTCAAAAAGTGTAGAAAAGAAAAAAAACACCTCACCGTTTTGGTTTCCGTTTATTACAGTCCTCAACAGAGAATACTAGGATCACAACAAAACAAAACTTTGATCACTATATTTTACATTTACCTTGCAAGTTGGGCCAGTGTTTGGATAAAATGAAGCACACCTGCGCCTGTATCCCGATTCTGATCCGCTTGCCAAATCTAAAGTAGCACTTTGTTAATCCTGTCTTTTTAATGTTAATCCCTGCTGTCCCTCATGTTACTTGCCATTTAAAAAAAAATGTTACGCAAATTCTGGCAAGGAAATTGGTGCAAGGCAAAACACGCTGTGGTAATTAAGGAAATAATAATTACTCCATGCTGCTGTTTTCACGTCTCACTGCTAAAGTATTCTCTTGTTGATCAACCAATGAGCACTGACACAAAGAGAAATGGGTGGAGATTTGTAACGCATGCCAAAATGAAGTCCTGATCTGAATGAAAGCTTGAACAATCAACATGCAGCTAAAAGACACAAAAGCAATATAGGAAACTGAATGCAAGTAGCATGAATAGTATGTCTTGAGATTACTCATGACTTAATACATGAGTAATCTCATACAAAATACATTTTACTTTCTCTATGTTGTAATTAGAGGGTAAGTTACTCCCACACCCTAACTGACTTCACATAATAATAATAATATATAATAATAATAATAATAATAATAATAATAATAATAATAATAATAATAATCTTTATTTTTATGTGGCACCTTTCATAGTGGACTACAGTCACAAAGCGCTTTACAAGATACGAGACTGGCAGCTAATGAAAATGAGCCACAACGGTACAAAACGCGGCAGACAGACAACTGAAAAAATAACATGCAACTGTAGCCTAATTTAATTCAATAAAATGTACATAAATTCACTGCTCTCTGGTGTGTTTTTTTTTGTTGTTGTTGTTTTTGAGGACAGACATGATGCCAGTGAATGAATTACTCTTGTCTAATGACTTCGTCTTTTGCGATTAGGTTACCTCTTCTGATGTCCTATCCATATCAAAAATCTGTAGAGGTCTTAAAACTTCATAAAACAACAAACGGTTTACTTCAGTCTTATGCTGAAGACGTCGAAATGTGTGTGTGTGTTTTTACTATTCCAGGTACTTCGCTTTTTTTGAGTGTTTCAAGTTACCGGTATTGAAGCAACATTTTTGGCAGAAAGCTGTTTTTGCATGTTTGCAGACACCGTAATACTTGTAATAGAAACTGTTGTTTGTGTGTTTAAAAATGATTACATTAACTGTTTAATTTGAAAGAAGATAAAACAGTAAATCAGATGTTGGCTGCCAAACAGTTGGCTTTAATCTCCAATATGATAAATTATCAGGAAAATTAAAGAAAATACAATAAGCATGCTGTATTCATGTTAGCATTGACACTTTGTGAAATGCCAAAAACTTCTGTGACACTTTGGTAATGCTTTGTAGGGATTTTAGCAAGTCTGATGAGGTAATTCTATGAATCTTACAATCTGTTTTGAAGTCTCAAAAAACACCCTTGTAAGAGGAGCTAATATGAGTTTGTCAACCTGTGCTCCCACAGCTTCTTGAAAAAAACATACCACTAAATATTAAATATCTTTATCTTTTGCAGCCCAAGAATTAGAAAAAAGGTGGAAACCCTTTTTCCTCTAACAAGGTGCATTTCTTTTTACGTAAATCCGACCAAAACCACCCTTATTTACAGTAAAAACCATACAGCTGCCATTATTTGACACCAGGGATTTAGTGCCGGGTACATTACAAGATTTGTCTACTTACATAGGTTGCTCTGTCATAAGATTAAACCAGGTTAAAGAATGCTGACAAAAACACAGGCTTTATCTTTGCAGCATGAATAAAACAAAATAAACTTTTTTTTTCGGATCGAATTATTCTCTGGATAGTGTGGAGACAGGAGCCTTGTTTATAAAACAAAACCCTATTGTACTCTGCCCTTTAGGCATTCATTGTTAGTGGCTTTCCATTTGCATGTAAGGGAAAATAGTATCTGAGAAACACAGTAACCAATAGAAATGTTTGTTCTTATTGCAATAACAAGTTTTCGAAGGTTACTGAACTAGTAGCGTACCCCCACAATAAATAATAATTAGGAGTAAATGTAGTATTGGAATTTTTATTTTTTTTGTGGGGAGTATCCTCAGCTCATTAAGATGAATGGGCAGTGAAAAGCTTACAGTTTAATTACAGAGCTTGCTGGCCATGTGCTAAATAAACCTGGCTGAACAGGCCTTGGGACTCCCACTTGTTGTTTATAGTGGGAGTGCAGCTTCAGCAGTTTTGGCTTTGTTATTCTTCAAATTTTGTCCGGATTCTTTTTAGTTAAATTTGTGTTTGTGCATTGAAGCATTATTCTAGAATACCAGTATTTTTTTTCAACTTTTTGAATCTGAAAGCTCAGTCTTGCCTATGCTGTAGAACTGATAACCACATATACTGTAAGATGTTCACAGGTTTGGTGGGGGTTGTCGGAAACGTGTAACAGCACTGTGTTTCAGGGAGTATTGGAGTGTTATAAACCAATACCTACTAGTAATCCATTTCAGAACCACAGTACTGTATGTGCTTCAACAAGTCCAGTGTGTTACATCAGGTTTTTACAGTCCAACATCACAAGTTGCAGAAAGGCTGTTAAAAAGGCCATATTATAAAAAAAATATTTATTATAAAAACATGGGGAGATGTGATAATGAAAGTACAGCTTTGAAAGTGGTCTGACTCTGTTATTTATAACCGAGAGGGCAAGAGTTTTATGGTTTCATTAATACAGTTCTTAAAAAGAAATGTCCAACTCTGCTAACTCATAGTGTGACCTTGGGCAAGCCATTTGACTTTCTTGTACTTCACTCCCACCCAGCTCTAAAACTATATAAAAGCAGGATGACGCCGGTGGAACCTAGATGCTGCATCTCAAATTTAGGGGAAGCCGTCAGTTTCATCTGCATTTCTTCATTGGGAGATGAGTCAATAATACATCTCCTTCCCTGTGATTGATTGCAAGCACTGAGCGCCCTACTTTGACATTACAAGAGGAAACTAATTTATCAGATTTCTGGTATTTAAAACAGCTAAGGCCAGTAAATTTGATTCGGAGTTAAAGACACAAACATCTCTCATTCAAACACTCCTGTGAAGTGGGGAGCAAGTGATCAGGCAAAAGGGCAGGAAATCAGGCAGCTGTTGAAATAATAATGCTACTAAGCACTTTTATTTAACAAAATAAAGGAACACATATTTTTTAAACAAATAATAACCATATAAAGTCACACTTTTGGATGCTTTTGGCAGCAACCCACTGGTGCTCCTTCTTAAGCCCCAGCTTCTACAGGACTCAACATGCAGGCTAAGTGCAGCCGTTTATACACCTACAGGCTGGTCTGGTAGCATTTCCACTGAATTTCCACTTAAAAAACAACACGCATAAAGTAAATTGAGGAAAACAGCACACTCAATACATAGGAAAGTGAAGCATGTTGTTATTTTTATATACAGTTGTAGTCAAAAGTTTACATACCCCAATGGAAATTTTATAATTTCTAGCAATTTCTCGAAAACAAATAATTAAGGGAAAAATCTTTTGTAACAAAAGTTTTGCTTTTGTGGATGAGGAAAAAAGTTACAAAAAATGTCTACAATTATTTATTTCATCACTCAAAAAATGCTAATTCAAAAGTATTCATACCCTGACAAGGAAAATGAAATTAACAGCTAGTTGAGACACCTTTAGCAATAATTTACCTCTTTCTTCAACACAAAATTGTTCCAGTTCATTCAAATTCCGAGGACTTCTCTTGTGCACAGCCTTCTTCAACTCATACCAAAGATACTCAATCAGATTTAGATCAGGACTGTGACTACCCCATTCCAGAACCTGGATTTTATTCTTCTTTAATCATTCTGAAGTGATTTTGAAGGTGTGCTTTGGATCGTTGTCGTGTTGGAATGTCCAGTTGCGCTTTAAACCAAGTGGAGGGTAGTGGAGGGTTTCAATGATTGGCCAATATCTTTTGGTATGCTGTGAAATCCATTTAACAGTGTACTGGAACTAAATTGCCTGTGCCATTAGAGGAAAACCAAATCCATAGAAGGATTCCATGCTTGACAGTAGGTATGGTGTTTTTTTCTCTGTACGCCTCACCAGACTTTGTCCAAATGCAACGACTGTCAGTGTGACCAAATAGTTCAATTTTTGTTTCATCACTGCAGAAAACCTTTGACCAGAATTCATATCTGTGATATTTCAATATAAAATAAGACAGACACACTTGCTGCTGGGATGAGACCTGTGTATTGTTGTAATGATGAATGTGCATTCTTTTTCTAACAATGCTACTCGGCAACTGCAAACTGGGACAGACACTTATCTGGACTGGAGTTACAACATTACATCATCAGTCGTTCAAATGCCGTTTTGCAAACTTTAAGCGATTTGTCTTTGTGATGTTTTCCTAAGAGTGTCTTTTTCCTTGGCCTGCAACCACTGAGACCTTCACCATGCAATACTCGACCTGTGGATGAAATGGAAACCCCAGGCCACTTGCATCCAATTCACTTTGAATATCTTTGGCAGTGAATCTTGGATTGTTATTAACCTTCCTCACAATTCTTCTACTTGTTCTTGGTGAAAGAACCTTCTTTCTTCCAGACCAAGGGAGCGTTGTGACAGTGCCATGAGTCTTGTACTTCTTGATAATAGAAACAATAGTTGAAATTGGGATACTCACATGCTTGGAAATGTTCTTGTATCCTTCTCCAGCTTTATGACCGTAAATAATTTTCTGCCTAAGGTCTTCAGATAGCTCTTTACTTTTTCCCATATTCACTTATTAGTAATGACAGGAATCATCCTATGCCTAACCTTTTTGTATTCTCTAAAAATGTTCACCTAAAATCCAGCATTTTCTAGAATTAAGTTCAGCAATATCATATTGAAATTTCTAGCACCTTGTAGACAATACTATCATAGTATCAAAGGGTATGAATGCTTTTGAATTAGCATTTTTGCAATTAGAGTTTTGCACCAAAAAAATTGCTGAAATAAATAATTGTAGACATCTATTTCTTGTAACTTTGTTCTCATCCACAAAAGCAAAACTTTTGTTACAAAAGATTTGAGTCCAATTTTCATCTTTGCCCAACACCTGGTCGTCTAATGGTTAGATGGAGACCTGGAGAGGCCTACAAGCCACAGTGTCTCGCACCCACTGTGAAATGTGGTAGAGGATCGGTGATGATCTGGGGGTGCTTCAGCAAGGCTGGAATCGGGCAGCTTTGGCATGAATTATTCCTGCTGAAAAAAATGGACTATCATTGAACCTTATAAAAATAGGAATTTTAGAAAAATGAAGAGAAGCAGTCAGAAATTTATTATAGATTGTTTTTTTTTTAAAACAATTGTAACAGAGAAAACAAGTAATTTGGATTGGTTACACTATGTTTGAAATGTGTGTCTACACCTTTAAGTTACAGGTTTGTGTTAATGTATGCTTAGATTTCAGCAGTTACAGTTCCTGTGTATTGATTTGGGGTTGATCTTTATATAGGGGACACAGGAAGTGAGAATGAGAGAGAAACAGGATTGAGGCTATAAGCAAAACTAAAACCCTTTTACTCTGTAAAAATCCTCATACTGTGTACTCTCTCAACTCAGCCTTTTGAACCCACTTACTGTGTATAAAAAATGAATACACAAGACTTACAAAATCCTCTCGAAGTCTAAGGAATTTGTTATCAGAAGCCGCCTCAGAAGAACAGCTACCCGTTGTTTCTGTTGGTATTGGGTAGGTTTAGCAGGGGTTGTTTGGTAACAGAACAGAAAATATCACAGAGCGAGTTGAAAATGTAATCCACTCCAGCAATGTGTATTGTATTAGGTGGTGTTAATAATGGGGTAAAGAAACACCAGGAAACAAAAGAAATAGCAGGATTAATATAGACTAGGGCATTCTGGTTAGATCATGAAAATAGAACCCAGTGTGCAGAGCGGAGTTCTAGAGCAAACCATGTTCTGCTTTGTGTTCTGAACAAAGTAAAATAGCCTTCATACAAAAACTATAGCACAGATATTAGAGATTTTATAATTTGATTACACAAATCAAAATACCATGCTGAGTATGTACTTCCTGACATGCTAATCCTATGTTTCAGAACATAATTACTAATTAATGCAGCTACACACCTGCTGGGCCATCTTACATAATTTTCTTTTGAAAAGATTTTGGCTTTCGCGCGATTATCTTTCTTTTTCCTTTTAATGAAAAAGGCACATCTACAAACATTTGCTAAATGGTACTGTAATTGTGTGTGTAGCTCTACAAGTGCTTTGTTTATATTACAGCTATATTTTGAAAGTCTTTAAATGTGTATTCCAAACCACTTCATGAATTCCAAATTACATGTTTATATCACAGTCCTCATTAATTCTGTTGATCTGTAAATTTACAGTATAATCGTAAATCTCGAAAAACTACTTACTTCTAAATCTTTTGTAGTCATCTTTGTATTACTTTAGTATAAATACATGTTAATTTGGATTCATATGTTGTTTTTTTCTGACTTTATGTGAACGAAAAGACACAAATTTGCCCGTTTTTCCATTGGAAAAAGTGATATTGTGAAATATCACTGTCCTGGTCACAAAAGCAAAGTTTGTGGGGAATAATAGGCATTTTCTATACTTTTGAGGCATAAGCAATTAGGAAATAACACTTACTACCCAGGAACAAAAAAAAAAAAAAAAAAATTTACACAGTGTAATAAAAAGTACAGAAACTATAAATCTAAAAACTATAAATCTGTACAGTTGGCCTATACAGTACAGTAGTAAAATCAAATGAATACCTAGCACACTTTCTATTTACTTTAGCCTGCTGGTAACACCAGATAAATCAAGCTGCTGCATTGTACACATTGGTGTACAATACAAAGAAAAAATTATTTTAAAATTAAATTAAATGATTTTTGGGCTGTTTATTTTAATTTAATTATTATTATTTTTAACTTGGCCTACTTAGTAGCCTAGACAGTTAACACACAATAGATCATGGTCCTATACAGATGATCAGAATGAGCTGGAGGGGTTAGTGGCGCATGTGTGCAGTCTGTTGCTCCCAACACGCTGGGGAAAACAGAAATGTTAGAAATTTGTTTTCAAGGCTTGTAAGTACACCCTGACTTTAGTGAAAATTAGGTACTCAAACATGCATTGAGTACAACTGGCAATGCATGAGAAAAAGAGGACTGGGAAATGCCAGCAACAACTGTGACTGTTTAAAACATGCTTTCAAAAGTTCTGAACGAATTGATGCAATTGTAGGTGTCACAATTGTCAACAGCTTTAGTACATTTCATTATAATATTTGTGAACCCTCATTTGCACTATCCCCTTTTTGCAGATTTATGCAAGAATGCCTATAATATTCATCTAAGGTTGAAAACAGCTGCTGCAAAGAATCTAAAAACTGCTGCTGCAAAGAATTCCCTAAAGTCTCAAACAGTATTGCACATTTTTTGTACATTTCACCCTAGACTTCTGACTTGTTTGCAACTGGTTTGCGGCTATTGCGACAGGCACAACACTTTAGTGCATCTACCCCATAGTGTTTTTCTAGCAACAAAACTAGCATAGGAAAAATAAATAAATAAACACTATTTGTCCAACGGGTAAAGTGTAATGGCAAAACTTGCTGTCCCAGGTGACAGGTGATATGAAAGGCACACCCCTGCATAATATTAAAAAAAAAACACATCAATGAAAATAATACTGATAGCCACAATGCAAGGGCACCCCAAAAGTATGTGGTATTAAACAGATGCTGGCACACAGGATGTTATTGATCACAGTCAGAGATTTACTGAACCATTCTAATTCAGTTCCCTGCGCCAAGGATTACTGCACACATTGCTTTACAGCTACTCTGCACTGACAGTCACACCTGGCCCTCTCCAGACTGGAGCCTTCCCACGGCAGGCACTCCCATTTGAGCACTCACTGGCGCAAAGGGGAAATCAAACAAAGCCTTGATCATGAAGACAACAAAATAACAAAAACACAAACAATACAGAGTATTTAGTCACGACAGTGGTCTGCGCTGCCTAAAAACAGAATCTGATTATCAGTAGAGGAAAGGTACAGGTAGAATATGTTTACCAATGGAAAATAATACAAATACTGTCAGCGGGTGTGAAGTATACAGGTACAATGTCAATGCTCCCTGTGACCTGTGTGGACAAGTCTAAAGAATGTTCTCTTAGTGTACCAGAAGGGCAAACACAACACCAGCGAAGTATTCTTAATTGTTTACTCGTTATGTTTTTGAAAGTGGCTGCTGCTTGGCAACATAAGGCAGAGGATGCTTTTATTTGTCATTACAAATGAAAATGAAAGTCCACATTCCACGATTTCCACAGTACTTTACATTTTGTTATTTAGTTTTTCCACTTTTAGGTACTGTGTGTATGATTTTTTTTTTTTTTTAATATTGTCAAATTAAAAGTAATATGAATGTGCTGACTGACAAGATGTAATCCTGGACTTCCAGTTTAATTCGATGTTGAGTGATATTTAATTTATTGCGTGCAGCAAGTCGACTCTCAGCATTTATATTAATCTTACACTTGCTTGAAAGATACCACCTATAGTGTGTGCCAGATTTTAAAATATATTCAATTCAAGCCTTTGGCAGGACCTGTTTGGCACGAGGAGATCCACTGCATTACATTAATATGGGGGCAATTTTACTGTACTGTAAGAACTGATGTTCTCAAAACCTTCTAAAACCTTTATTGTATAATGTGCAAGTATACTAATCTATAGTCAGAATTATGTATGGCTTAATTAACTACTGAGAGTTAATTAAGTTTTTGTCTGATTCCGTGTTCTCAACATACTTCATTTTGCAGTCATGGAAATAGCGAGCGGAAAAGCCATTTTTGCTTGCATGTCATTTGTCTTTGATCTGCACAGCGAGGGGTTTTGCAGCATTTGAGCAACTCAGACTGAATCAAATAGGTCTAAAATTAAACTCTGACAAATATACTGGCCTAGTCCAATTTTATTTTATTATTAATATATCCTTTCTGGAACATGCAGATAAAAAATCAAATATGTACACCTGCCCTTTTAATGAAATACTGATACATGCTGATGAATTGTCACCCATTTCTTATTCCCATTTAGCATTTTTCTTGTTTTCCTATATATATATATAATAAAGATCTATGGTTTGGCACATTGAAACACTTGTAGGATGCTGGCCTTTTAAATGAAAGTACACAACCCACTCAATATCACAGGTGTCGGGGTTCAATGTCGAGGTCAAGGGCCGCGATACCCATACAAAAACAAATAGGGTAACAAATACTCTACAATCACTCCCTTGTTCTATCGGGGGCGTCAGTGTCCAATATAAGTCCTCTACGCATCCCACTTTTTCTAATTTTTCATATAAAAAGCAGCACACTGTTTTAATTCATACAGCGGAGGGTAATTGCTTCTCATTAGCTTCAGTCTCCAATTAATTTCATGAGTCTTCCTCTCCTTTCTCAAATGCACAAACCCGCTGCATTGAAAGAATCCATTCCCAACATAGCAGGCTTGTTGCTAGTAAGCTGACGTCACTGCCTTGTGACTTGCTAGTGCATTGCTGCCACATGTGAACACCTGGCTAAAATAATAAAACCTTTGTGTTATTGTGAAATACGTGTGTATATGATAACGATATGTTATTAGTGCTTTGTTTTTAACTGTTTTGAATATTTTTGTTTGTAATGTGCAGTATGAAATAAAACAAACAGTAATTCCAAGTGCCTATGTATGTTGCAGCTAAGGCATACGCAGTTACAGTAAGAATGGGGAGCCAACTCCAGGACCACAATATATCCGAATCCTCAGTATAGCAAGCCTACCCAGAGCTTCTAAAATGAAAAGCCCACACAGGACACTTTTCAGCTTTGATCACATATCTAAGTGGTAAATTAGGACTTCAGAGGTGCATTTAGAGAAAACAGGAATGGATTCCAAATTTACAAGCATTGTCCATCTAATCTATTTAATAAACTCTAAAAGAAAAAATAATAATAGTACACCGAGGGGAATAATATGAGCCAAGTTGTCTTATGCAAATGGAGCGAATGGCATACAGTACGGAGACACTGGCTCTTGCAATCTGGATAGCATGACACTGGTTCCTTCAAATGACATGAAGTCTAGCATAGACATGGGGCCTGATTTTCCACTGTGGGCAAATTACCCATGTAATACATTTCCTATTGAGCAGGCAGTTTCCCTGTGATTTGCACATTGGCCAAAATGTATGCAATAGTGTTGCATAAAAGAAAGAACAAAATAAAAAACTTAGAAAAGGGTTTGCAATTGTATACTGAAAAGTCTTTTTTTTTTTTTTTTAAATGAGAAAATACCAACATGTTATATTGGCAAATGCCCAATTTTAACATTAAGCAAATGTTTTGATATAGTTGAGGAATAAATTGGGATAATATAAAGAATGCACTGGAGGGATCCACTACACAGTCCCTATGAATCCTACTGCATCTTACAATTATAACCCATTTCTTTTCTCTTACACCTATACCAGTCAGTAACATACAGTATGACCGTAACATGTAACCTGCTCCTAGACCATTCCCCTAGAATATCAGTAAGCATTGCATTCCTGTGCTGAAACTTGGTCAAGTTCTTATCTTGGTGCAGGGGCAAACATGTTAACACTTGTAGGCCATCCACTTTTATTTTATTTTTGTCATTATTTTTTACAATTTGAATTCTGATGTAATGATCAAGGAAAATCACTTATTTTCATCCTGGGGGGAGCAGATACTGTATGATTACAGCTCAAGTAATTGCTGGATTTGGGAAGAGGCCAGAAACCAGGGGGAGAGGCAGCTGATTGAGAAGGGCTGTGATTGGAGGTTCTCCACTCAAGCATCTGCCAGCAGGGCTGGAGTGGAATGTGGAACCGAATCCTTTAGTTAAAGATAGAAATTGTGTGCTGACAGGAGCCAGTGTCTAATTTCAGATCCCTGCCTGCCTCCTCAAACTGTGCCTTGTTGTTTTGCTCTCTTACTTTATTTTTTGCCCCGAGGCACAGAACTAACGTTTTGATTATTTGTTCAAAAAGAAGGATACAAAAGTACAACATTTCACAGTTATGAGGGATTGAACAGAGGATGGTACACAAAGGAAGGTGAGTAGAGTAAAAAAAAAATATATATATAAATAAATCAAAAATGGAATCCTGGCATGTTATACATTCAATGCTAATCAGGTGTTTTTGATGCTTGGATTGCATTAGTTGTAGTTAATTTATAAGCAAAGCATGTAATAAGATTTTGAACTGCCCTCTCAGTTGCTGGACTGCAGCAAGTTACAGATCTTAAGAGGATGTAGGTGCCTTTGTTAAATGGTGTTTTGAAAGCTAAAACACTTATGTGTTACATATAGTGCTTAATATTATTTTGTAGTTTTTTTTTTTTTTTTTTTTAATACTCTGTTCGAAACTCAACCAGGCAAGATCAGAGTTGTCAAAGTTGAAGTAGTACATGATGGCTTTTGAGCAGGTGTATTTTTAGAATAGCATACATTTTACACACACTACTATGATTATATATATATATATATATATATATATATATATATATATATATATATATATATATATATATATATATAATATATATATACACACACACTTAATTTGAGAAAAAAAGAAGCTAAAAAGTACTGCACATATGAACCCTTAGACTGTTTGTTTGTTTTCTCTTCGAGTAAATTTTGCAGAACATCAAAAGCTTTTAGTACTTCATTTAGATTGTTTGTAACTTATTTTTCATTGTTGGGTAGTTGAGCTTTTCTAGTTTAGTTTAGTTTTGTTTGCAGTTGTTTTGTTTGTTCATTTAGCCGCTGTCATTGACATGCTGGCTGGCTGGTGGAGGAGGGGGTCTGTAATTTGAATTTAAAGAGCTGGAACTGCTTTAAATGTACAGGAGTGGTGGGTAAAGTAAGGTTGAATTATACCATATGTTGATGTAAGTTATACTGTAAACATTATACTGAAAAAAGAAATACAATTTACATATGTAAAGTCTTTAAAAACTGTAATTAAACTACTTTTTATTAATGTTTTGCATTATACATTTGACTTCGGAATACATTTAAATTTAAAGTGCTATAGATCTTTTTCAAGTGTATCCTCCCCATAGAGGGGCTTTGGTAGCTCTCCTGTGTTCTGTGGTTAATGGTGTAGGATAAATTGTGGTTAAAGTTCTAGTTGACCAAACTATCTAAAACAGTTCTAAATAGATACTGAACAACGACCTCTTGCAGAATATTCAGATAAGTTGATTACAAAGCATATATTTTCTTTTTACACATATTTTCAACAACTTCATCATCCACGTCACAGTTCATTGAATGCATTGCTTACATGTTTAATTTTACATTAAGCTGTAAGTATTATGTGTTCAGCACTTGCTTGAACATATATAGATTTGTGAGCTCTCAACAAAAGTACACTCAAACAGTACACTGTTGGCTTTCTAAAAATGCATCTCCACAAGTGTAGCTGATATGAGTTTGTAAACCTGCCTCTGACACCTATTACTGTTATATCTTATAAACCGTTTAAGTTTGCAACTTCAGATTTCCAATTTAATTTCAGTAAACTGCTCTGGCAAAATCTAATGGCACACTTCCCTTTGACCTGTGACCTAAGATGGACGATATGTTAGGTGACATTTTGGTTTCTGAGTGATAAAGACCCAATGCTTTGAGATACTGGCTTCATACTCAGTACATATACATTGGTTTGCAGAAGTGTTTACCCCCTACCAATAATGTCACATTTTGTTGATTTACAAATTATTTACACACAGTTTTCCAAACAAACTTTTTTTATTCAAAGCTGTAGTGGTTAAACTGAACATTGTTATATGAGGAGGAGGTTAAATGTCAGCAAAACTTGCAAAGAAAATGTACACAATAAAATTTACTGGTTAAATAAGTAATCAGCCCCTTAAGTTAGTACTTGGTAGAAGCACCTTTTACAGCAATTACTGCTATGAGTCTTGTCTAGGTCTCTTCTAGCTTTACACAGTAGGATGGAGACATTTTTGCCCATTCTTCATGGGAAAATTGCTCCAATTCTAATAAGTTTGTTGGGGATCGTCGATGGACTGCAATTTTCAAGTGTCACCATAAATTTTTGATTGGATTCAAGTCATGACTTTGACTGGGCCACTCAAGAACATTAATTCTCTTCTTGTTCAAACACTCCATTGTGGCTTTGGCTTTGTGCTTTGGGTCATTGCGATGCTGAAATGTGAGTTTCCTACCCAGTTTGAGACTTGGCTGACTCAAACAAGTTTTCCTCAAAGATTCGCCTGTACTTTGCACCATCCATTCTCCCCTCTGTCCTGACAAGCTTCCCTGCTGAAGAAAAGCATCCCCATAACATGATTCTGCCACCACCATGCTTGACAGTTGGGATGGTGTTTACTGCTAATGTGCAGTATTGGGCTTGCACCATGCTTGGAATTTATACCGAAAATTTACATTTTTGTCTCGTCTGACCACAAAACCTTTTCCCACATGTCTGCAGTATCATCTACCTGCTTTTGCAAACTCCATACGTGCTTTAAGATGAGGCTTTTTGAGTAATGGCTTATTTCTTGCCAAACATCCATACAGGCCAGCTTTGTGTAGGGACCGGCATATTGTTGATGTGTGAACACTGACTCCCATCTCAGCCACAGAACTTTGCAGATCTGTCAAGGTCATTGTTGGCTTCAGAGTGAAAACTATCAACAAACTAGTTTCCTGCTTGCCCGGCTGCTCAGTCTGTGAGGGCGACCTGATCTGGGTAGTGTCTGGGTGGTATGAGCATCTTCCACTTCTTAATGATTTGGAAGATGCTCATATATATATATATATATATATATATATATATATATATATATATATATATAGCTCTGGAAAAAATTAAGAGACCAATGCAAAATTATCAGTTTCGCTGGTTTTACTATTTATAGGTATGTGTTTGGGTAAAATTAACATTTTTGTTTTATTCTATAAACTACTGACAACATTTCTCCCAAATTCCAAATAAAAATATTGTCATTTAGAGCATTTATTTGCAGAAAATGACAACTGGTCAAAATAACAAAAAAAGATGCAGTGTTGTCAGACCTCGAATAATGCAAAGAAAATAAGTTCAGATTCATTTTTAAACAACACAATACTAATGTTTTAACTTAGGAAGAGTTCAGAAATCAATATTTGGTGGAATAACCCTGATTTTCAATCACAGCTCTCATGCGTCTTGGCATGCTCTCCACCAGTCTTTCACATAGATGTTGAGTGACTTTATGCCACTCCTGGCGCAAAAATTCAAGCAGCTCGGCTTTGTTTGATGGCTTGTGACCATCTGTCTTCCTCTTGATCACATTCCAGAGGTTTTCAATGGGGTTCAGGTCTGGAGATTGGGCTGGCCATGACAGGGTCTTGATCTGGTGGTCCTCCATCCACACCTTGATTGACCTGGCTGTGTGGCATGGAGCATTGTCCTGCTGGAAAAACCAATCCTCAGAGTTGGGGAACATTGTCAGAGCAGAAGGAAGCAAGTTTTCTTCCAGGACAACCTTGTACTTGGCTTGATTCATGCGCCCTTCACAAAGACAAATCTGCCCGATTCCAGCCTTGTTGAAGCACCCCCAGATGAGTCCAATTTTCAGCTTTGCCCAACATCTGGTCGTCTCATGGTTAGACAGAGACCTGGAGAGGCCTACAAGCCACAGTGTCTCGCACCCACTGTGAAATGTGGTGGAGGATCAGTGATGATCTGGGGGTGCTTCAGCAAGGCTGGAATCGGGCAGATTTGTCTTTGTGAAGGGCGCATGAATCAAGCCAAGTACAAGGTTGTCCTGGAAAGCCGAGCTGCTTGAATTTTTGCGCCAGGAGTGGCATAAAGTCACTCAACATCAATGTGAAAGACTGGTGGAGAGCATGCCAAGACGCATGAGAGCTGTGATTGAAAATCAGGGTTATTCCACCAAATATTGATTTCTGAACTCTTCCTAAGTTAAAACATTAGTATTGTGTTGTTTAAAAATGAATCTGAAATTATTTTCTTTGCATTATTCGAGGTCTGACAACACTGCATCTTTTTTGTTATTTTGACCAGTTGTCATTTTCTGCAAATAAATGCTCTAAATGATGACAATATTTTTATTTGGAATTTGGGAGAAATGTTGTCAGTAGTTTATAGAATAAAACTAAAATGTTAATTTTACCCAAACACATATCTATAAATAGTAAAACCAGAGAAACTGATAATTTTGCAGTGGTCTCTTAATTTTTTCCAGAGCTGTGTATATATATATATATATATATATATATATATATATATATATATATAGATATATAATAATATATAGATATATACTATTATATATATATATTCTTTTGCCACTAAACAACCCTGAGCTATAAATCAGATATGGTAGGGTGTTAAATCCAATATTTTGGGGGGAATTTAAATATTCTTGTGGTGAATTTGACATTAGAATAAATAATGAATAATGTAAATATGGGGAATAGGTGGTGTTAGCTTTTGTATTAACTAGAACTATAATTCTTCTTCACTGTTGTCAAAAATATGTATGTTGAGGTTGAAGTATACATTGTATCCTTAGTAGGTTATAGAGTAGTACTTTTTATTTGCAATTTATTAAGTCTTACCCATATACCCATGAATATTGTACGTATGTATTGTATGCGTAAATGCTGTAGTAATTAATAAAAAAGACGACTAATCAAGACAAACATTCCAAATATAATATTGTATCATAAAGTTTAATTGTATATATGTGTTTATTCTTATATTTCAAGTGTGAGTATAATCAAAATATTATAAATATTAATTTAATTGTAGCATTAGCTACACCCCTGCAGCATATGAAGTTTGTAAGCTGTACAAATTATTTGATTTTCCTCTAGAGTTGAGTGTTACAAATTGAAAGCATATCATGCATGTAATTGTATATGGTATATCCCTTTCCATGATGACCTCTGCTATTGCAAATCAATTAGTTTGTCCTTGCTATTATTCAATTGTAGAACTGACTGCACAGCACTGAACTGCATTAACCGCAATTTCACTGAGCGCTGATGTGTGTAGAGACAAACAGCACAGTGGCACGGTTATGCTTTGATACAGAAGGTGTAGACTAGAGAACATTTTCTGAATTCTGAATTGCTTGGTTGGTCGTTCAGAGAGGGAAAAAGAAATGTTTGAGAGAAACATTACCTTGCCACACCCACTTTTTTTGTTGGAGAATAATAATATGGAACAAAAAAAAAACTGAAATATTAGTCAACTCATCAGAAAACATTAAAACACATCCAGATATAATTAAACTTGGTTTGGACCGTCCTCTTTTTTTGAAGCTTCAGAAAATCTAGGTCATGGTGACCTACTTATGCATGAGGTCTGGCTTCTCATTGGTATAGGCTTATGAAGCCTTTGAAGTTATGTTTTCACAAGCCTTTAAAAATCACTCATTGAATGTCCATTTTTTTACTTCAGAAGTTTAGCAGACCCAATTTGCTTCATCAAAAGAGCGCTGTGTTGATATTTCTCTAAACTACAAACACATTCTTCTTTCCTGGTAATAACTGTAACAAAATGAGGAACAAAAATAAAAGGAAAATGATTTATAAGCTGGCTACGTATTACTATTGCTTTGGAGAAATACTATTTCTCATTTGATTTTAGAGTATTGCCTGTGACATACTGTTACACAACCAGCAAACTTTAGCTGTTTTTTTTTTTTGTTTGTTTGTTTTTAATCACTTCACTGAGGCATCATCCAGTACATGGTACTAGCAGCATATTGTAATGCACTGGGAATTGCAGGCACTAAGTGTGCACATGCTGGTGTGTGACCTAATACTACCTACAGAGTCAGATGGAGTTTTAAGGGGTACAGTGTTTTGTCTGCCAGTGTACTTAAGTGTCTATGACTTCACACCTTGCAACTTTTAAAATTTGTTGTACAGCATGATAGTAAATGGTTTAAACACATTTTTTATTTAGACACATTTAAAATGCAGAGTACTTTCCCACAATTATTACATTTTTTGTTTATAAAATCAATCTACTGATCTATAGGCAAGGCAGTTGCTTATTTTGGAGGAATGATTTCCTGAGTGATTTACAGTATTATGGAAACCATTAAACATTTACAGTAACTTGATGGTCATGTCTGGTACATTACATGTGTCTTGATACATCACTGTTGAAATGTAACTATTTCCCTTCTGTCTTTAAGCCAAGGGCATCAGTAAAACATCATGTTTTATAATGTTAGTAAAGATGTAAGTTAAGATGGGATATTATCCTCGTGGGGTGCATATCCCTATCATCTAGGATAAGAGGTGCCTGTAACAATCCTATTTAGATCATGATAGTCACAAAATTGTAAGGAAAACTGGTATTGACATTTCAGGATTACTGTTTAGATCACGGCGATCTGCAAACTGTATTATGCAGATGTAGTACTAGCATTTCATTGGCTGAGAGATTGAACTGTGCTTATTAAACCATGTTTTGGCAGTTGTGCTATTCTACTTACTGTGGATGTAGGTCATGGTGATACACTATTTACATGCTTTTGTATTTTAATGTGAGCAAGACCTTTCAAGTGGTTGGTACCCTGAAATTTAACCCTCATTTTTCTAAGAAAGCAGTACAACTGGGGATGGGGCTTTTGTTGTTGGAGAACTTCACTGAGACAACTTTCTCACTAACTATCTTGGTATCCCTGTATAGAAAACGGTCTCCTCTTTAAAAAATATGCAAGAGATTTTAATAACAGTCTCTCCCACCCTTGCTGTAGTGCCAGAAATATGATCCACTATGACCAACATTTTCTCTTCATTGAACCCTCAAAAGTAAGTTTCTGGCTAAGGACTGCCGAGGACAACACTGCATTGAATATTTTACCAGTCTTGGAAGTCACCACACAAAAAAAATCTTGTTTTTTGGTAAAATAGAGAACAAATGTTCTACAGAGTCATCCAGCATTGTGAGTAAATGTGTCATATGTTTAGGGTACAACTAAACTTGAGACGGATTGATTATTAAAATCCTTAGCATATTTTTAAAAAGGAAACAATTATTGCTTGTTTCCTTATCCATTTAATAAACAAAAAGACAAAAAAAAAATCACTAGGGCAGAATAAATGTTCAAACCAAAGACTAACCGGAAAGCTGTGCTATCGCCTTCACCTTTAGCCAGGTGAAATCAAATGCCGGTTTAGTCATCTAGTCTCTTTTTTTCAATGCTTTGTAGTATGTCTCCAGCATATGTAGCTAGTTTCTGGAAGCCTTCTCTTCACTTGAGACACCTGCTGTTGTCCTTCCTCTTCTCATTGTGGTGTCCTTATGAAAGCATTAATGGTTGTCCAAAGAAAATATCAATGTGATGTTCCTTCGTAGTCTTCCAGTCAGGTGGAAGTGGCTCTACAGCTGCAAGACTATTTTTGGCTGATGGCAGTTTTTTTTTTTTTTTTTTTTGAATGAATGAAATACCTCGAAGCCCAACCAAGGTAAACGGTTCTTTTCCTGCAAAAGGTAGGAAATGCCTGTAACCAGATTGGATTAACTCCAGCAGGTCAATCACAAAGCTAATATCTGACAGTACACTGACACTGCACATTTTCAGGAAGTTGAAATCACACATGTGAATGTATTGTGTAGATCTGGTTTCCTGGAGAGAGAAAGGCAAGTACAGGGGTTGTTGCAGAACCTATGTAGCAATCAAAAGTCCTGTATATCCCTTGCCATAAAGGTGATTCGTTAGAATGGAAACTATCTCTACACTTCGTTTATTTAGTCAGACTGTGACTTTATTGCATCCTTCTCTGCCAGATTTAATACATGAGCATAATCATGAATTGATGATTCAGCCACAGAATCAGGAAGGATTCCATGTTGTGAATCAAAGTGAGAGGGTACATTTAGGTTGTAGTATTGTCTATCCATTGCAAAACCAGCAAAGCAGGGCCTGATGTGATCTTTTGACACCTGCAACTTCTGTTCCAGTACTTCTGAAATTTACTGCATAATCAGTTGCCCCGCATGTTGTACAGCAACAGGCATGCTCAAAAATGGATGGTGATATGTGCTTTTCATCCAAAAGGAGGAAACAGGTGCCAGGGGCTTGCATTGTGATTCATTTGTGATTATACTTATCCACAAGAACAACAAATGGATGCAGTTCCCCAGTGCAAGCAAGTTCTGTATCCAGCAAGACATTCTTGAATTTAGTAAAAACAGCATTATCTACATTGTCAAAGAATTCATGTGCAAAGGTTTAGAATGGTTAATGTTTTCCTCATCTACCCCATTTGCATTAGAAGTCTATCTCTCTCAAAATCAAGGAATGATCTTGCTTCCAGGTGCCCTTTATATTCAAAGGAATGAAGTAGAAGTCTACCCTTTTCATTCCTGTTTCTCACTTGCCTAGAGTATTGTGCCGTTGCTGTTCTTTTCATGCTTCTTGGTGCACTGCTGTTGAAATGTGATATTTTATGCCCTTTATTAAGTAACAAAATGCAAGAGGAATTTTGAGAATTTCTAAAATTCACTCCAGTGGAAAAGTTGTAATGGATGAATGGCAGAAATCTCATTAATGGTACGAGCAAGAAGTATCCTGTCATCACCCTGTTTGTCTTCTGGCCCTTCATTAGATTTTGGCAATGCAGCTGCACTTGCTTTGACTACCTGTAAATCTTCAAGTTTTTTTTTTTTTTTTTTTTTTTTAATATGCCAGCCACCTTACTTTCTAGACCTTTAAGCCTTACTCCAACTGACTGTCTCTACTTCTTTCTCAGTTACACTACATCCTGTGCCTGATTCTTCTTCAGTTTATTTTCTTTGCTTATGAGAAGTATTTTATATACTTCCAGCAGAGACTGTTGTGCTAGCAGTATCCTCACTTTGTGTTGCTGCTGGAGAGCTAAAGGATATAAGCCTTTGTCCATACTTTCAAACAGTTCTCTGTGTTGTAATAATAGCGTGAATTAAAAGCATTTTGCATTGCAAAGACAGGCAGGACTGCAAACTTCCATGGCTATTTAACCCAACCATATAATTTATAATCACAAAATATTTCAAATGTAGTTACAGTCTGGTAACAAAACTAGTTTACACAAAGTAAACTCTTTCGGATACTGGTGAGTATAGCGAAAGTGGAAAACTTTGTGCTCGTAGTAAAACCTGGAATGGGTGACACTGCTAAGCAATAGGAGTCTTATTTCCAACTCTGGGTATAGTGGTAGATATACTGTAGTAGAGGTACCCTTTAATCACCATGATCATAGAGTTTAGCTATATCATTAGAGGTTGTCTGTCTATCTGCCCGTCTGCCAAAGCCTATGAATCACGTAAAAAGGAAATGCCTGAACATGAAAACACTTGCAATTCCCCTTGTGAGAATAGCCAGCCTTCAACAATGCAGTTTGGAGATTATTCAAATAACGTTTGTCGTTGCTTGTTATAGTTATCATCACCTGCAGTAATTCTGATAACTGGTTCATTCTCTCGAGCACTGTAAGAGTCCCAGGGCACTTTGATAATGAAGTGTTTGAAATCTGTTTTGCTTAATGCCCTTATCAGTGGTGCTGATTCTAAAATTTGATGAGTGATGCTTGATGAGTGCTGCTCTGATGTTTTCATATTTTACATTCCTTTACTACATTTGCAGCCCTTGAGACAGCTGTGCTTCTGCCATTTGTTATAGAGGTTGCAAATAATCAGTGAATAAGCATGTCATACACAACAAGCAATCCATTATCCTGTTTGTTTTTCTGATCTCACTGGGAACAGAAAGAAAGAGCTCTCTCTTTCTCACCCTTGTGGCTTCAAAAGTCCTTTGAAACGGGTGCTGTCTTTGGGTTCACCAGGTACATCGAAGTGAACCACTAACCAGTGCCACATTCTGCCTCCAGTGGTTGTAAGGAAAAGCACAATTGATCAGTGCAGTTTTTTTTTTTTTTCTGTGTTTACTACTTCCATTCGAGGGTTGCAAGGGGACAGGTTAGTAACTACACTCCTGCGTACCAGCTGAAAAAAAAAAAGTATTTTCTCCAGTTAATAAAATATAGCTCTGTAGATAAGTTTTGAAGTGCAGGTACTATAAATAAGTCATTTCTCTGCAGCAATTATGAGAAAAAAAGAAAATTTAATCCAAAAATGTACATTCTGGGGGTTTTTTTTAGTTTTTTTTTTTTATGAACACAAATTCTCTGTGCTGAATTACAACACTTTTTTTTCAACTGTATAACTAAATAATTAGCCATCCTTGTTTTACGTGGGTGGCATAATTACTAGTTGTAAGAGAGAAAAAATGTGTAATTATTTTGCTGTGGGTGACAACACAAATGTCCTGACCCAGTGAAGATGCAGTGAAGCGATTGGGGTGTTATTCAAGGGCAAGTCTGTAATTTATAACACTGGCGTGGGATATTAGGTGGTGGCATACCTCAGTTTCCTCAGCAGATTTAACAGTATCTGAGTATCTTAAATCTGCCCTTCCAGGGGCCTTGGCTTGAGAGTGCATAACTCAGCACCAGTGGTTGAGCAAAGGTTATTTAATTCTCAACACAGTCTATTTCCAGGCTTTGATTGAATGTGACAGAAGTCACTCATACAAGAAATAGGGTGATTTGCTTTCTTTCAGTACACAAAAAAGTGACTGGTTAACCTAGTAAGATTGTCAGGATGATCTGCAATATATTATATAAAGGAAGGATATTGACAAAACAACCTATATGACCTATACTGCCTGATTATATGTAAGAGAGAGTGGCCTTGTCAATCTCAGATAGGGCCAAAACCAGAATACAGTTCTCCCTCACTAACACAGAATACAGTTCTCCCTCACTAACACAGATACAGTGCTCCGTCACTAACACAGAATGCAGTTCTCCCTCACTAGTACAGATACAGTTCTCCCTCACTAGTACAGATACAGTTCTCCCTCACTAATACAGATACAGTTCTCCCTCACTAATACAGATACAGTTCTCCCTCACTAGTATAGATACAGTTCTCCCTCACTAATACAGAATACAGTTCTCCCTCACTAATACAGAATACAGTTCTCCCTCACTAACACAGAATACAGTTCTCCCTCACTCATACAGATACAGTTCTCCCTCACTCATACAGATACAGTTCTCCCTCACTCATACAGAATACAGTTCTCCCTCACTAATACAGAATACAGTTCTCCCTCACTAATACAGAATACAGTTCTCCCTCACTAGTACAGATACAGTTCTCCCTCACTAGTACAGATACAGTTCTCCCTCACTAATACAGAATACAGTTCTCCCTCACTAGTACAGATACAGTTCTCCCTCACTAATACAGATACAGTTCTCCCTCACTAATACAGATACAGTTCTCCCTCAATAATACAGATACAGTTCTCCCTCACTAATACACAATACATTCTCCCTCACTAGTACAGATACAGTTCTTCCTCACTCATACGGAATACAGTTCTCCCTCACTAATACAGATACAGTTCTCCCTCACTAATACAGATACTCCACATGCCCACCCTACTCGTGCCTCCATTCTCCACACACTACAGTGTCATCAGAAACCCTGTTCTACACAGTTGAGTGTACCTAATTATTATTCATCCCAGAGGAGTCTGTAAAGTTTCTAAAAGTGCTGGCCCCCTGTACTTCTGTGGGACACAATGGAGTGAACAGTTATGAATACTTTCACGATCTGAAACAGACTGGAACAACAGTAACATTCGTTCTGCTCATATTTGCTGATCCCTAGTAATATCTTTATCAAAACAAGATTGAAGCTGCACATTGTGCTTTGCCATCACCCAGTCCTCATCTTTACAATGCTGAAGCAGCTCATTAGTTCAATGTGGTAATTCCCATTTAAATACAGTAATTTATAACATAGATTCTTCTTTGAGAATGAAGAATAATGGGTTCATGTATGACTTCTTCTGTTATTGATAATAATACCATAACTCACAGGAGCGCATTATCTTTTCAATGACTAGTTACTTAATCATGTTTTATTGGAACATAATATATACAATTTTCTTTTTCTCTTTCCTGAGACACACTCTCTGTTATAATTTTATGCCTGTCTCTCCCAGGAATCATAAGTGGTTTAAACTTTGTACTGCATGTTGTCTCTCCTACTGATCTCTATGCACAGCAATGCACACTTTGTATGGCAGAACAGTGTGGAAATAGACTAAGAGTGATGGGTGCCCTCCCAGGCAACAGCTGACACTGTTAAGAACCAAGACAGTCCAGGCAACACCAGCTTAGACACATACATTATTTAAAAGGAGGTATAATTAGGGCTGGAACTCTAAATAATCTGTAAAGGCTCATTCCCCTGCTGAGCACAGTAATTAATAACATTAATCACTGACGTACTAGCACAGCTGTATCTTGGTAAACCTTGCTTATTTTATGACATTATGTGGGAAGTTGCAAAAGCCAGCTTAGCTGGTGTGCAGTGTTGTTTGTGCCTGCTCTCAACATTCTTCCCCCAGATTATAATGAGCTTTACAACCCTCAAAGTTTAAAAGTAATGACTTCTGGCAGCAAATCAAACGGTAATTAGGACTTTTTCTGGCTTTACAAAGTAGCGCCTGAAAGACTGTTTGTTTTCTGGCTGCTCTTTATGCTGTTATGTAAATGTAATGTTCTGGTTTTTAGCAAAGGGGTGTTTTTTGTCTGTCGGTTTCAGCAGTTTAAAGTACAACTGCAATTTCTTGGGGAATAATAATTATTGGTCCCTGTCGTTAGTGTTTTATTGTATGCCATGTACAATTTACAATGACAATGTACAATTTCACAAAGTAGAAAACTTTTTTTTTTTTTTTTAAACACGCGTTAAACATTGTCTTAGGAGCGGTTTAGGGTCTCAAGAAAATAAGAACGCACCGACTATTTTCACTTGTTCTGATTATATTGATTGTTAAATATTAAAGTATAACTTGCCGTCATGAAGAGCGGTTCTTATTACAATAACTCAAATATTGTGTTTTGCCGTCTCACTTTTTTATATTTTCAATGTTATGATGCTTTCAGCAACTGCTCTTTTTACTAGTTGCCTGCCAGTGTAAAGGCAGACAAATTGAAAAAAGAAATATATACACGAATACACACATTTCTTACCCTCTGCCTTATACTGTTTTTTGTTTTGTTTGACTTCATCTGTAAAAAGTCAGTTAAAAAAATGAGAGTATTCCTTCGCAAGGCTGCTGAGTTTGTTCACGATGTGCGCTGAAGGATTTGGTCAGACGCAAAACCCCAATTCCGACAGTATGAGGAATGTTATGCAAATTAAGTGGGTGTCTAATTAACATACCCCAATGCAAAAATCATTAGGAAAGATAATCACGTAATAGGCCTAATATTTACTTAGTTATAAAACGAATGCTGAGTAAGATTTCTGTTAAAGTGCCAGTGCAGCTTTTCTTCAGTTCACATACTGTATCAAAAGGGAAAGAGAGAAACAGAAGTTGGATTGAGAAGTTGTTTACAGTTTGAACAACACCGGTACTGTATTTACTGTAGAATATTGCTTAAATCACTAGTATAGGGAATTGGGGGACATGCTGTAGGAGCGTTATAGCGAGGGAGCACTGTACATATTAAAAAAAAAAAAAAAAAAAAAAACCTGTGAAGTCTATTTTACTCTTGCCCAGTGTGTCTTGATGAAAAATACAACCCGTGGTAATGATGACATACGAAAAACGCACTTTTCTAAATGCAGAATCAGAGATGAGTGTTTCACACAGTACAGAGTAGATGGGTGCAATTATTAAACTTGGATTTATTGATATTGGCAATCAGTTTTTAGGTTTTTACTACTGTAACTTATCTGTAAGTATAAAAAAC
The DNA here is from genome assembly GCF_017654505.1 of Polyodon spathula. Taxonomy (NCBI): domain Eukaryota; kingdom Metazoa; phylum Chordata; class Actinopteri; order Acipenseriformes; family Polyodontidae; genus Polyodon; species Polyodon spathula. The sequence goes on along the minus strand of NC_054536.1, from coordinate 80,256,225 downwards.
AATACATAAATTAAACAAGCATGACCGAAGTAAAGGTGGAGTTTAAAATCTTGGTAATAGAATATCCTTGGTGGAAGTGTGCATATGCCTCAGACTCATTCATTCCATTGTTGTACCCATCCACCTGTCTACAGTTCACTGTTCTGAGTCATATCGCAACTGTACTGGTACAAAGCTTGCTCTTGTCTGGGTTTCGTATTGATAGTTATACCTGTACGACACCGGTAACAATTCCAGTGTGAGCAGACATTGTGATACTGTTCCACAACGATTAGCGGTATAAAAATGCAAGTGTGAACAGGGCTTAAGATATCCTCTTTCCAATCCACAATAATGTTCACACAAGCATATACACTCATACTCTACAGCAGCGGTCTCCAACCCTGGTCCTGGTGGGCTGGTGTCCTCCTAGTTTTTGTTCCAACTGTACCCTAAATTGGACCAATTGAGTGCTTGCTGAAGCTTAATTTTATCATTCCAAAGAACAATACTACGCAAACAATCAACAAACCTATCTGCTAACTATTTAAAATGTAAATAACATTATGCATGTGCCCAATGAGCTATTGATGTAAAAATGGTGCGTTTTCATTGTTCATCAGTATATATTTTCACAATGTGTACAGAGAACCCATTAGTGTTATTTCAGCGCAATGATTTATAATAAACTAGACACTAACAAGCGTATGTGTATGCGATTCATTTAAAAACGGACACCTTGTTATTTCAGAGTACTTGTTTGTCTCACGGCATGTCCGGCTTAACAAGGGACTACTGTAATTCATAGTCTTCTTAGGTCCTATACAATATGTCGTAATCATAATGGGAAAGATAACTAGACCTGGCTTTCAAGTGTTGAGTGAAATTATTAGAATTCAGAGCTCTGCAAATCAGTTTACAGCAAACATGTTTTTCTCTGTTCCTTTCACATAGGTTAAAAAATACTTTATCCTGCCTTTTATATTAGAACTGCTGGATTCACTGCAGCCATGGCAACATACTACATGATGGGGTGTTTTAGATTTGCCTGGAACTGAGTGCACTGATGTCGGTGACTCAAGTTGGCTGCCCATGGAAATGAGGTATTGAAGGCTATATCCATACTCCTCCTAATCTGTTTAGAAAGGCAATGATATAAATACAGCATTGCCATTCTATTGAAAGGTGACTGGTAGTTGTAGTTGTAACTCTTTGGATTGGCATTGGGATAAGTCTCACAAATTTTAGATTCGCAGTCCACTTCCTGGCTATTCAAATGTACCCTCCAAACAGGAACAGTATGGTACTTGATCACAGATATACCTTCATTTCTTCTTGATCAGTCGTTTTAGCTTATTTTAAACAGCTTCTAAAAACTTTTTTATTATTAGTTTTAGATTTAGGTTTAGTATTACGTACCTCCAAATTGAAAAATTAAAACACTCAATATTGCTGAATTTGTAAATACTTCTAAGTTCAGAGATTTAGTTAAATTTAAAAAAAAAAATGTGAAAGGGAATATTTTTAGGTGTGGAAATTTCATAAAATAGAGCTTACTTTCGTTTTGTTTATTATTCCCATTACTTTGAAGGTACCATAGGGATTAATGACAGACAGATAGGGTAAACATCCCTGAAGGTGTATAAAAGCCTACGAATTAAAATGGTGGGCTGCTTTTTATACAAAAAATGAGAAAAACAGGTTGCGTAGAGGATTTAGACTGGACCCTTACGCCCCTGATAAAATGAGGGAGTGGTTGTACAGTATTTGTTATTAGCCTATTTGTTTTTTGATTTGTATCTCGCTATGTTGCGGCCCTCAGCAGATTTGTATTGTACCCTGACACCCACGATATATCAAGTGGGTGGTGTTGTAGAAAGCAATAAGTTAACTGTAAACTTTGGATTTGATTTCTTTGCGTATTTTATTATTCCATCATGTCATATTGTTCAAATAATAATCTGATGTATAATAAAAGTAATACATCAATAAAAATAAAAATAATATAATCCACTCCTTCTCCTGCAGTTCAAAAAACTGGCTCTATTGGTTTTTCAAGTACATCATAACCTTAAGAATTAAAGCAAAAATACAATAGAAATGAAACCATGAAGGAGGCAATTGTGGACCAGTTTAAAAAGTGTGTGCCATGAGTAGAGCCCCAGGCCTCGTTCAAAACAACCAGCAACACTCTCCATTTTTGGTCTTCTGGCCTTTTGTTCACGACCCGTCAAAATCCTGAAAAATTAATAGACTGTGCTCTGAGATCTCAGAACATTAGATTTGGCAGGGTACCTACAGCAGGACATGCTGTATTACTTGTCAAGCACAGCAGAATGCGAAACATTATAAATTGACTGCAGTTTTGCAAATCTGGCCTCTGCCAACGTCCAGCTTAATAAGACTAGCAGCTTAATTAAGAAATGCTTGAATCAGACATGTATGGAACAGCTCCACAGGAAACAGGCTGGCTGGTTTCATATGAAATAAAAAGCTCATTTTAAAATGGGTTGTACTGTATGTGTAAAGCTTTGAACTGCAGGTGTTGTTACTAAAAAGGCTGTTGTGGAATTTTATTAAAAGATAACCTTTAATAATGCATGCAGCTAAAAACAAAGGGCAAGAAGAGGTTAATAGTCTACTCGCTTGTATTTGTCTATCTTGTTTCCCAGGGAGAATCTAGGGGGTCTGAATATACTGTATAGACAGCTGACTGACTAGGCCCATTACGCTTTCCAACTGTGTCCATCAGACCATGAAAGACCTCAAATCCAGTATCATTAACTATCAGCTTGCATTTTGTGCAGTGTGGCAGCTGTGCTTCCAGGGATACCCAAAGGGACGGCAAAGACAAAAACAATTAGGGAACAGACATATTTAGTAGCACACTCTGGCCCATGTTACAGTGGAGGAGGACATATTCTTAAAAGGGCAACTCCACCGGGAAAACAAATTATGATGTTTTGAAATGTATTTCAAATCAAGGATATATTGCATTCAGTTTATTGAACAATGCATCAGTGCAGTTAAAGCTCAGTGGTTGTTTAAAGTAGTAGATCTCATGATGTCTGTAAGGGTAACACAGGCAAGAAGAAATCAGCAGAGTGCATTGTTTTAATGTTTTTTTTTATTATTATTATTATTATTATTTTCTTGGCACCCAAAAAAACTATTTACCATTTAATACATCCAAAGCAGAGAACAGGTAGATTAGAGCAGACATACTGGAACAAAGCAACAAACCTACTACAGTTTAACTATTATCTGAACTAGGCTCTCTATATTATGGCTGTACTATGTATACAATAGCTAGTACTCCATCCTCTCAGTTCTCTCTCGAGTATAGAGGTGATAGCTTCGATCAGAGGGACTCAAGTTTTCTCTCTCTCTCTCTCTCTCACTCGAGTGTAGAAGCGATAGCTTCAATCAGAGGGACTCGAATTCTCTCTCGAGTGTAGAGGCAATAGTGTCAATCAAAGGGACTCGAGTTCTCTCTCGAGTGTAGAGGCGATAGCTTCAATCGGAGGGACTCGAGTTGTCTCTCTCTCTCTCAAGTGTAGAGGTGATAGCTTCAATCAGAGGGACTCAAGTTCTCTCTCTCTCAAGTATAGAGGTTATAGCTTCAATCAGAGGGGCTCGAGTTCTCTCTCGAGTGTAGAGACGATAGCTTCAATCGGAGGGGCTCGAGTTCTCTCTCGAGTGTAGAGACGATAGCTTCAATCGGAGGGGCTCGAGTTCTCTCTCTCTCTCTCTCTCTCTCTCTCTCTCAAGCGTAGAGGTGATAGCTTCAATCAGAGGGACTCAAGTTCTCTCTCTCTTTCTCTTGACCGTGGAGGCGATACCGTCAGTCAGAGGGACTTGAGTTCTCTCTCTCTTGAGTGAGTGAGAGGCAATAGCATCAATTAGAGGGACTAGAGTTCTCTCTGTCTCTCTTGAGCATAGAGGCGTCGGTCTCAATCGGAGGGACTCGGGCTCTCGAGCGAGTGCAGAGCTGTCATCGTCAATTGGAGGGACTCTTCTCTCCACTTGGCAAAAGACTGGGGGGCACCAGCTTAAACAGGCTGCCATTTCTCAGGCTAATCACACCCATGACTGAAGCATTATTAAACAAGGTAGGATGGAGTTAAGTTATGGGCTGCTGAATTCAGGGCCTGCTAAAGTTGGGAAATGAAAGAAACACCAGATGAAAGTGACTTCTTTGTTGAATATATGAGCCATCAAGCAAGCAATAGAAGGGCTCCCAAGTGGCACATCCAGTAAAGGCACTCCACTTGAAGTGCAGGATGCGTCCTATAGCCTGGAGATCGCAGGTTCGAATCCATGCTATGTCACTGCCGACCGTGACCGGGGGTTCCTAGGGGGTGGCACACAATTGGCCGAGCACTGCCCAGGTAGAGAGGGCTTAGGTTGGCAGGGGAATCCACGGTTCACCACACCTATACGCCCTATAGGTCTGGTGGCCTCACTGTGGATCCGCAGTGCGAGAAATTTAGGATTGGCGGGAACGCATTTCGGAGGACGTGTTCCAGCCTCCGTTTCCCGAGTCACCAGGGGGTTGCAGCGGTAAACCAGGATACAAATAACAATTGGGCATTTCAAATTTGAGAAAATCGGGGTAAAAAACCATTGGCAATGACTAAATTTAAAATAAATAAATAAATAAATAAAAAGCAAGCGATAGTCTCTGGTAACAAATGAGTAACTAACAAAACACATTCATGCTTAGCTGCTGTACATTTGATATGATGTTGGATAAGTAGCTCAAAAGCAGAGACATGGGAGTAAGGGTCATAATGTCATTAGCATGGAGCATATGAGTGCAAATTGGAAGATAACCCAAAGGTAATATAAGTAGTAAATAGAGAAGACACAGAGGAACAAGCCCAGTCAGAGTATGGCATTCAACTCTTCAACCAGAATAACAGCAGTTAAATTGGCAACAGAAACAGAAAAAGAAATGCCACCAAAGCCCAGAAATGAACCTTAGAGACCAATATGAGTGGACAGATACGGCCCATAAAAATATGATCATCGGTGGTGTAATGTGAAGATGTGATGTCCAGAGAATAAGAATAAGTAGAGTACGTAGCTGTGTTCGAACATGCATTTTTTTAAGGGTACTTTTAAAGCAATAACTTCTGCCTATACTTGTAGTATTCAGATAATTCTACCATGATTTAAGTTGTATATTGTAGAGACTGCAGGCTATTTTAATTCCGTTGTTTTAATAAGTGTCTTACCTGGAGGATATACAGACAACCACATTGTCATTAGGGTTAACCACAGGCATGATCCACACAGGTATATCCGCCTCAGTTTAGTGGAGGGATTGCAATTGCAAAGTTTTAAACTGATACTGTAGTTAAAAAATAAACCATGTGTAACTGATATCAAAATATCCTTTTTGTTCATTTTTTGTTATCCTGTTTGTTTTTTAAATATTTGATCCATCTGATTTCTTTAACAATTGTTGAAGCTGAAGATGAAAAGCAGAAAAGGTTAATATTGTGAAAGACTATTTAATGTGTGTGTGCTTTCTAAATCTCACTGTGTAGGGATGTTCTGCATTAATCTTTTCCACAACTCTGTGGTGATAGATATGATTAACAGATCAATCATCATTTCCTAAATCCCTATATGATGTTTAGTCTCAGGCACACAGGCCAATTATCTTTTGAATGCAGTGATCGTATTGCTTAAGTAGCAACTCCTTTGGTGTTTCAATTTTCTGTTAAAACTCTGTTTTGTAATATTTTACAACTAGGATAAAAACATATTTTTACTTTTTGTGGCATTGCTATCTGAGCATCAAACAAATTGGTTCTGCTGGTTGATAGTACCACAGTAGACTTCCCATTAACTGTACCTTTACAGAGGTTACCCAAATTATTATTATCATTATTAAGACCTCTGTGCAGACCAAGGGAATTTTTTTTATATATATATATATAAAGAATCCCTTAAAATGTCTGGACAAGCCTACTTAAGAATTATCAACAAGTTCCTTGCATAGAAACAAAAATGCCTATTTTGCATGTTGCCAACAGAACCACTAAATATTATTATTATTTTTATTTTTTTTATCTGGGACAGAATGATTGAAGATCGTGGGAGAAGAGGTAATACCATGGCAGAAACAAGACAGCTGTTTGCAGAAATGCGTAAGTATTGAAGGACATACATCGTACCATACAAGATCCAGTGCCAAACTTGATAACTCTTTGCTTCCTTATCAGTTATTCAGTTTTGAACAGTTAGTAAAAGAGTTATTCAGTAGCCCCTCGCTAAACTGGATATGGACATGTTGGAAGACAGACGTATTTTAAATGTTGAAATCATTTTGCAGAAATAAGTCATGTGTTTTCTGTGAGCATTACAATTTGTAAAAATATAAACGTGTACATGAGGCCTATACAGTATACAGCAAAGTAGTAAAATCAAATGAATGCCCAACGCACTTCTTTTTACTTTAGCCTGTAGACTACCAGTAACACAAAAAAATCATGCTGCTGCATTCTCTGTATACATTACTGTACATTGCAGAAATAATAAGATTATTTTAGATTGAAACCAAATGATTGTAGCACATTTTGTTTTTTACCGTAGCCTACTTAGTACACAATTAACACAAGCTAGATCATAGTGCTGCATTAATTCATTACAGTACTATACAGTACCTTACATATACTGCACACACTTTACAGAAGTAAATCATTTTTAAATGCACATAGACATTTTATACAGTGTGTGGCTGCAAGTAAAACACATAGCATGCCTGCAACTTTTGTTTTCTATTGGTAAGAGTCAGACTTTCTTTTCTTTTCAAAAACAATTAAAAACTTCAGATTCAGGGGCCAGTTGCATAAAAGTGGTTTAGACTAGCCTTAACTGCTAGACCGGTCTTAAATGTTGCACTTTTGACTAGTCTAATGAAAGTTAGCCAGTTGCATAAAAAGTTAGACTGACTTATTGTTAGCCTAAAATATTAGCCTCCTTCTGTGCCCCAGGCTAACTCTTGAGTTTAGGTCTTTGTTGCAAAGATACAGCAACTGAGCAGCAGGGAAACCTCCACCATGAAGACCCTGGGAGATGCATCAGACAGCTGATTGTGGAGAATTTTCTATGAATAATGCCTAACAGTGATTATTCAACAAAGACAATAATATCATTTGATAAATGTATTTAAAAATTATGTACAGTACATATACTTATTTAAACAGTTAACACATACAGAAACATTCAAATATTACAAATATTATTTATAAATATAATTACTATACACCAATAAAAAATGTGAAACATTTTAATTTATTAACAGATAACATAAATAAGTGTTTTTCTAATTTAGTTTAATTACATTGTTTTTTTTTTGTGAGGCTTTCTAATTCCATACACAGTTTCTTCTTTTCTAATTCTAGTTGTTCTGTCTTCTCTTTCAGGATTACATTTCTATACTGTTTAAGTATCATTGCCATGGTGACATACCCCCCCTCACTTCCTTGTCTCACTATTTCTGTGCTGCTATAAAAAAAAAAAACTGCTGCTGTCTCTGATCAGCCACTTCTGTAACTTGTTCTAATACAATAATAGTCATGGTTTAAATGATAGAATACTAAGGTGATTTAAGATTAGCAATTAGCTTTAACGGTTATACTCTTTGAGCTAATGGAATAATAATGAGTATTATTTATTTACAGAGTACAAAGTCATGTTTCACTTTGAAATAACTCTATATATATATATATATATATATTATATATATATATATCTATATATATATATATATGATAATATATATATATATATATATATATGTTTGAAAATTTGGGATAACAAAGATAGAAGAATTCATTAATGATGTGGACGTATCTTATTATTATTATTATTATTATTATTATTATTATTATTATTATTATTATTTATTTCTTACCCGTTATATACGGTCAAGCTAAATTAAATATGACAGGGAAGGCATGCGTGAATGAGTAACATTACAATTAGCAGTCAATAAAGTAGCACTTTGAAAACTAAAAATAACAGTGGTCACAAATTGATTGATTTAAAACATTCTACCTTTTTCATCTGCCTGCCTACCTCAATCTACTGATGCATCTAAAATCATTTCAGTAACACTTGTTTGTTCTGGAGGCAACAATCTCTTCTGAATCTGTTACACCCTCCTAAGCAACCCCTCTCTCTCGCCTAATGGGGATTCCTCTCTGAAAATCTGTACCCCAAGTTCGGTTGCTCTTTTCAGTTTGTTTGGAGGACCACCATCAATTTTTTTTTTTTATGTTCCTCTTAAATGTATTTTTTGGTGTCTTGCACCATATTTTTGTACAGTTTCTAAATGTATTTTACAGACTGCTTGCTCTGTGGATTAACGTTATTTACCTTCTCAGTAATTCTTCCCCATGCTTGGTGTTTGTACTGTCTGTGCACTTGTTAGAAAATGTCCCTAACAAGTGTTCCTTTTTCAACATTGTACTCCTGTAAAAGACATCATTTTTCAGCTGTGGTAAACTGCACATCTTTCTTTTCTAACGTCAGCCATTGTGTCCTTCTTGGTTAGTGTCTCCAATTACCCAGAAGACACTGTGGTTTTGGCTTGTTAGACAGGTAAAGTACGCTCAAAATACTCACGCAAAAAAACACATGGGAGTGTTTTCAGCGTACCTTCAGAACACTCTCTCTGAGTTTTTAGCGCACGTTCAAAACACTTTACTAGTAACTTTAAAAACACTCAGGTCACGTTCATAACACTCTGCTCCTATGTTCAGAACACTCTTCTATGTACTTTCAAAACACACTCACGCTCAAAACACTCTATACATTATGTTCAAAGCATTTAATATTTTCAAAACACTTACGCACAACACTTTACAGTACATTAAGTTCAAAGCATTTACTTAATTTTTTGGTTATGTTGTTACATATGTATTTCCTCAAACGTTTTTCAGCTAAAGCTAACTGAATTAACCAACATAACAATTTATTAATAGAAACTGTAACTGTACAAACGTACTGTATATCAAGGAGTTGAAATGCAAAGCAAACAAAAAATAAAAATTACCAAAATTAACTATATACACATTAAAAAAAAAAAACAAAGTCCTACATCCAGGAATACACACACACACATACAGTAAACTGGAGTCCATGGCTAAGGGTGACCTTATTTCAAACGTACTGGTTTAAGTTATTTTGCTTCAAAATCAACAATCATTCTGGAGGGATTAAAAAAAAAAAAAATCACGATGCAACATGTTTTGAATAATTTTTTATTTATATAATTTTTTTAATGAAAAATTATTATTAAACACATGTATTACGCATGTTTAGAAGAAAATATATGTAGGTTACTAACAACAAAACACTGACGAAATAAAACTAGTAGGCTGAATGTATTAAATGCAGCTGGTTTTATTTATTTAAGCAGTGATTAGAAAATATGGTATATGTACGTATTAGTATTAAACTGTTTATTTATCTGATTGTGTTACAGGGAAGTGTTTTCAGCATATGTAGCTATAGTGTTTTGGTTTTGAAAGGGAGTGTTTTGAACGGTAATTCAAAGCCCAGTGGTGTTTTGAATGTGAATTCAGAGCGTAGCAGAGTGTTTTGAATGTGAATTCAGAGCGTAGCAGAGTGTTTTGAATGTGAATTCAGAGCGTAGCAGAGTGTTTTGAATGTGAATTCAGAGAGCAGAAGAGTGTTTTGAATGTGAATTCAGAGCGCAGAAGAGTGTTTTGAATATTCAACAACAATGAATAGCTTTAAACGTTAAACCTTCATACTTAAATACTTAATTATAATTAAATGTTAAGTTGTTTTTACCTTAAAGCTGGGTTGCCTGTGGACTGTTGTTGCCCTCCACTTCCTTCCTTTTAAATCTGTATTTCAGCTGGCATCTTGCTGCTCTAAGCAACTCCAAGTTCTTTTTTAAGAACTCACGAAAGTCTGCACAAGACACACTCAAGTTCAATTGAACCTGCAGCTCTGCTTTCACAACGCTATCACTCAGTCTGTTTCTGTCCTTGCTCCACAGTTGTGCCATTAATCTGAAAACTCTCGCAGTAGGTATTATATACTGGAATGGAAAGTGCGAAAGAGACCAATTTCAACATTTGGCTGTTACCACTCCACCCATCTCTGATCTATTTTCTGCTCCTTTGAGACCACCTCTTCTCTTGATTGCTGTAAAACACAGTAGTCATCATACAGCTTGTCAATGTCAATCTCGATGCAGAGTGCTGTAACAAGAGTCTCAAAATCGGACCATTTCACATTGTTGTCAAGCGAGAGCACTGCCGTTTGTTTGAAAACCGATGTTTTGAAATCATGCCTTTTCTCCAGGTATTCAATGCACCGCGTCAATGTCCTAACCATTTCCTCTCTGAATTTTCTGTTGTCAGATGGAGAGACGTTGCCCAAAATGACTTGGGCTGATCTTCCATAGAATTTGTCCTCTCTTCTCTTTAGTTTTGAACAGAGGCCTTCCACGACACCTTGCAGTTCTGTGCAGCTAACATTGGCACATTCCACTTTTTTTTCACAGCATTGTGAAACATTCCCATCGGGTTGTGCGGAAAGTAAACAGAACAAAGAGGGAAAGACTTGTGTTCTTCCTCACAGAATGCTTCCCACACAATCGTGACACATTTTTCCTCCCCCTCTGACAAGAAGTATGCCCTTAATGCTGGCCAGCTTTGTAGCACTTGCTCAATAGCGGGCAGAAGTGGCAGCCAACTTGTTGGTACGTGCTGAAGCCCATCTTTGTATTCCATTTCAACAAACTCGAAAAAGGACATAAGAGACTGTCATCTTGTCCGAGGAGGAAAACTTGCTGTATAAAAATCAGGCAAGCCATGCTTAATTCCCTCTGTCGCAGAAAGATAACGCATGGTTACCAGGAAGAATTTCTTATTTCCCTTGTTGGAAGCGTCAGATCCAACAGAAAAAAAGTATGCACCATCCAAGTTCTTAAACAAAAGTTCTTGCAATTTTGGTGCCAAAAAACTTTCTGTTACGCTAGTTGCTTTCGTCCGTCCACAAGACATTTTTCTTGCAATTTCAGAATCAGGTAAAATTCTTGAAAGCATTTTGTTTGCAGTCTTGGCTTGCATAACTGAAATGGTGCGAAATACTGTGGTAAACTTGCCCCACTTCAGCCGCGGTCACCAGATTTTTCTTGGGATGAGTCTGTTCTTTGCACCATTCATTGTTAAAACAGCAAAATACTTTTTCTTTTTCACTGTGCTACTGTCGAATGCCCCTCACCACCATTAATAATTTTCTATAAATATATGTAAATATACATATTTTTGTCTGGCCTAGCAGCCAGCTTAATTATATTGCTTCTGGTAAATGATTAAATACATTGCATTGAGCTGCATGATTTCTTTAAAATGTCTTCAAAGTAAAAGACACCAGCTGCATCAAAGATTGGAAATATTTCTGCTAAAGATTGCAAGAAAGTGACATTTACATTTATTTATGTTTTTCTTAAGTTTAATTAATTGATAGTGAAAATGGAATGTCTTTAAAAGGTGGGCATAGAAAACTAAATATTCTACATTTTAGCAGGTAATCATTTACATATTTATGTATAGAGAAAATTATCAGTTTTGAATGGGACAATGCTATTTTCTGCCTTAATAAATATTATGTTTAATCATGAAATATCTTGAAATACCTGTTTTGAGACTGAAATAAGCCAGTTTTACTGTGAACATATTCAGCCCTAGTGATAATGCAATTAAGACCTCACAGAAATAATAAACAGTGGATTCCATACATTGCCCTTTTATAGTCCATCATCCTTTTTTATTATTGTTATTCTGGCAGGAATCTATGCAGTGTGTGTTTGTTATTAGTGTTTTTATTTCCTACCCAGGGGCTCAAGATTTGGATCGCATTCGATTATCTACCTACAGGACAGCATGCAAGCTCAGATTTGTACAAAAGAAATGCAATTGTAAGTAAAGCAAATTCAGTGACATGCTTATGTTGCTAGAAGTCACATCCCAAGGGCTTGCTGGGTCGCTGCATTTGCAACAAGAGTTTTAGATCGTATATTCAGTTCCGGTATAGTAGCTGATGGGGAAATTTCTATTAAACAGCATGGGCACGGTCACCAATTGAATCTGTACATTTTTATTTAAAAAAAAAATACCCTGTCCATTTCCCCAAAATTCAGTGTTGCTACATCTCGAGGAAAGGATAAACAGCAGTAGTAAATCTGTGTTTAATCACAAGATAAGTAAACTGTATTTATTGGTGTCCTAGGGTGAATTAAAAACAGTTTTAGTATTTGCATGCAGAAGCACTGATTTTGAATCCTGTGTGGTATAAACAGAATAACTAACAGCTGCTGGTGGGATATTGTCTCAGCATCCCCCCACCCCCCATAGGGAAGATCTGTCGGAGCTCCACGGCCTGTGGCATTCACAGTTTATTAGGGTTTTCTTACTCCAGCTAAAAAATACGGTATCCCACTGTCAATTTGAAGCTGTCTGGTTTTTCTCTAGTTCAAAAGCCCATTCATATCCACTGGAACATGTTTGGAAGTAGAATCTTAAACGGAATGTTAAGGTATTGAATCGCATCAACCCAAACTCAAGCTTCAAAATCAGATGATAATCCTTTTAAGAATATGTATTTTGTAGTGCATCCATTTCAAAGCGCTCCCACCTCCCCGGGGAGAGAGGATCGTTCTTATTAGAATACGAGCAGTGATAATATTGTCTTAGATGTTGCCAAGTACATATCTGACACCAGAAGGTCTTGACAGGAACTGGCACCAGGTGGGTCCAGGATTAGACCTTCTCACTGGCAAGGGTCATTTTACTGTATCAAAAATGAAGGAAAGAAGCCTTCACTCAAAATATCAGACCACCATCACAGTCTAGGAAAGAGAACATCTCTCTGGTTTTGTCCAGTATGTATTTTTTTTTTAATCTACTGGTATATTTTTGTATTATTTTTCTAGGTCTATATAAAACACTTTCCTTTGCATACGAATTTTGATTGTGAAACACTGCAAATATTTGCAAATGTCCAGATTTTTTCTATGATCATTCAGAATTAATTCAATTTAGGTCTGTAATTTGTGAATATTAAGTGGTGTACTTATACACTTTGTTATTTAGCTCTTCTGAGTTACAAAATGATGTATTGTTCATCATTTACTAATTACTACATCTAATGGATTAATGTTTCTTTGTATCAGAAGTTTGTTGGAAATCATGTAGAAGTTGAGACTGTTTTCCTGCTGATTTACTATTTAACTTAATTTAACAACTACTAAATTATGAACAATAGAAAAAAAATGCAAGTAAATCACTCGATTTAGCAATTTCAGGACTAAATTGTATTCCTTGCCAATATCTTAGTTTTTAAATAATAAAAAATGCAAAAATCAAGATATACTGATTTCATTTTTTAATTCTGGATCGTCTGAGGTTTGTAGCATCAAATAAAAAACTGCTGTTTTCATGTGGAAGCATTAAAAAATAATTGCAACCGAAACAACAGGCACCATGTGAACTTTATTCTCTTTCCTTTGTAGACGTTTGTAACGGTCAGAAGCCTCTTTTCATTCATATAATGAAAGTCATAAAACTATTAGACATTATCATTTAAAATCCCGGAGCTGAAGGTTGTCTTTTGATGCAAAGAATTGCATTTTTTAAAAATGTTTAAGCCTAATATCTGTCACACAAACTTGCCTTTTATTAACACAATAATTTTGTATTTTTTTTTGTCTGTCATGTTAAGTGCACCTGGTGGACATCTGGAATGTTATAGAAGCCTTCAGAGAAAATGGTCTGAATACAATGGACCCCAACACTGAGTTCAGCGTGGCTCGCCTGGAAGCAATACTCTCCACCATTTTCTACCAGTTGAACAAACGCATGCCAGCCACCCACCAGATCAACGTTGAACAGTCCATCAGCTTGTTACTCAACTTTCTGCTGGCAGCTTATGACCCGTAAGTCACCAGAAGTGCCATAGCCGTGTGTAATGCACCACATGGGAACCCCTTGGGTTATATTAGTTGCTTTCAACCGTGCTCCTCAACTACCACCAACTGGCCAGCGTTTTAAACGCAACCAGTGAACAAAAGATTGCTCTAGGGTCTATGTTTTAAAAAATGTTCACACACCAGGAAAACCTCATGGCACTGCCAGCAAACTGCAATACAAATAAAGCTAAATAAACTTGTTCCTGGGTTAAAGATGTATTGTAATTTTAGTCTATATATATATATATATATATATATATACACACACACACACACACACACACACACACACACACACACATGTAGTAAACATTTTTTATATAAAAATTTTAAAAAATTAATTAAAATAAGATAAAAATAATTTTAAACAACTGCACTGAATCCCTTAACATCTCAGGCCCTTGCTATAGCTGTTGTGCCCAATATTTCTGTTGCATAATGAAATACAGCTTTTGAGCTGGATCATTCTAGTAGTCCTGTAGAGATCAAAAGACACAGCAGGCTTTTCTGTAATTGTCACGGTCACTGAAGTCTCCACTGGAAGGCAGCGGCAGTTTAACTTTACTTTCGGTGATGTTTCTTTCCAACATAATTTATTGCCTGACTCAAAGGCTAAGCTACATTTTATTATGAGGTAAAACTTCGGTCTGCTTGACTTCATTTCATACTTTTATTGCTGAGTGTGTATGATTGAGTGTTTTAAAGTTATTGATATATTTTTTTTTAATGCAATGGTAGGAATTGTCAATACAGTATCAATGAGCTATCAGTGGAGATTTAACAAAATTGAAAAACCGTGAAAAACAATTCTCTAACGATCTGACAAATGTTTTATTTTCTTCACTGTCCCAGTGACATATATATATATATATATATATATATATATATATATATACACACACACACACACACACACACACACACACACACACACACACACACACACACACACACACATTTAGGGCTCTATGTACTAATATTACTTACGTGTTTGTAAGTACTGAAAATTCGTAACCTCTTTCACAGAATTTTTATGTGCAATGTAAACAGCACTTTTTCGTGAACTACCGTAATATCACCGCAAGTTTACAAACAGCATAAATTACTGCTCATTATACAGGAGAGATCAGAATTTGCATCTCATTATAAATGGATTCGCAACACCCAGAGTCAAGATCTAGAACCATCTTCTGGCAAAGATTAAGTGAGTGTTAGTGAACAGAAAGAAGTAGGAGGCAAATATAATGTGTGGTTTCTGCAGACTCCGACCTTGCTGTAATAATGACATCAGCCAAAAAAAAAAAGGAAAACAAATTTCCACAAAGATGAAACTGACCTGTTAGTGAAATGTGGAAAAAAAAAAAAAAAAAAAAAAAAATCAAGAAATATTATTTAACACTTTGCAGGGCCATAAAGACATTAAGAAACAAAACATGGAAAGAAATAACTAACAAAATAAATTCACAGGGACCAGTGCCAGAGCTAGGACTTACTGGACTTGCTGTAAGGCTGTGAAGTAATCTCTTTGGCTGTGTGAAAGGGTTATGACGGTATTATACCCGTATGATTGTGCAATTTTATGCTGAGTGAATGGGTTTGTTAAATAATTTTTTTAAATGTCTCTGAGACTGCTCAGTAGCGACATTTGTGTGTGAAAGTAAGTTATGGGAGTGAAAATTACTTCAGTACATCACAGGTAGGTCTACGAAGTCACAAGAACCTAGGAAAAGTCAAGATACGAAAGAAAAATCAATGATACATAGAGTTATTAAGGCTATCTTAATCTAAGGATTTATGGATGTGTGTGACTCTGTATCAATACAATTTTATTTTAAAGCCATTGTATTTAACTAATGTTTAATTGCTTGAGTTTGATGCTTAAGCAAGAGATGATACAAGCTTGAGATGAACAGAATCAGTAAAAGGAGTAGCGAAACATAAAGAATTCTTCTCTTTGTTAATTTCTCTTTTGTTAATGACTATATTTGAACATTGTAAGTAACTGTGGACAAGTGGGTAAGTGAGTGCAGGTGAAGGCAATGCAGAAGGATAGAATAAACAGATATTCAACGATTTACAGGTGCAAGGGTGTTTATTGAATGTCCAGAGCCTGACGCAAACAGCTGTAAATAATAATCATAGAGTGATACAGCAGCGTGTATCACTCGGTATTTATAATCCCCGGGTTTGACCTGTAACCAAAAGTCCAGTCCTGCACACCGACACGTAACACAAAACATAGACACAGTTAACAGTGATGTTAGTGGTTGTGGTGAAAAGACAATTCTCCGTGAGCAAAGGGAAAGTGCTGGTGTAAGGGTTTGATGCTGGCTGAATAGCGACAGCTCCAGATCATGTTAGTAGTCTAGTAATAACAAGCAACAGTTTTTACTTTCACAGACAAACAAATACAACACTTACTTTTTGATTTCAGTAAACAACACAGGCTCCTTGTAGGTTGAATTTAACCATTTACCAAGGACGTACTTATACTACGACCCCTTATATACCCTCCCCCATGACCCTTAGGTTAACGAGCGCATCTGCTCCTCCAATCCGTGGATGCCATGCTATTTCCCGTCCAGGTCACTGAGTTTAAGTACCATAGATAGCTCCACCCCTTTTCTAGATGGCCGACTTCCACCTAACCCAAGGAATAAACTGTCATGCCATTTAGTCCAGGGTACTCTGTTCCTTTTACAAGGCACCCTAACAGGTCGGGAGAGAGATCTAAGACCAAGAATCATTCGATCTGTGTCACAGTATCCCTGTTGATTTTGTAGAGCTTTCTAGATCATTGTTTCTCAACGAGGGCAGTACCGCCCCCCCCAAGTGGCGTTCTGAAGCTAAAGAGGGCGTTTACATCCAAGAGGGCAGGAGGGGGATGTTTCAGATAAAAAAAAGAGGAGCGTGTTGTGGTATCTTATTTAAAATCAAGGAAACTTTTATTTCAAAATGTTGATTAACTACTTACACACAATGTGCCAGTGATATACATTGACTTGTGCACTATAAGATCGTGTACACATCAAGTCAGAAATGTTTGTTGTTGTGCAGCAAAACATCACTGCCATTTTGTGCTATCCGGTTTGTCATGCAAATGTAATATGGTCCAATCAGAAAGAAGCAGCCGTTCCATATATGCCTGTTGCCATGTTACGTTACATGTCTGAATTTCACAGTTTATTCTTATTGTTATCTAGTGATGTGCATTTGAGGAGATTTTTGGAATTGGTTCCAAACCAGGTATTTCAATTCTGGTTTCAAAACTATTTAGAAAAACATGTCCATACGTCAATGTGTGAGCAGAAGTTCCGACAATATTGTGCGATCTGTGAAATTGGCCTGTATAGTTAAAGTTAACAAAATAATCAATAATCTCCAATGTGCACAGTAACAGTTCTATTACACAATGAAATCCATTGTGTGCTTGTATGTGAACCTTGTTAACTGCAAATTTCACAAAGCTTATACAATTAAAACAATCTTTAACCACATGGTATGTGCAAACAGGTTAGGATCCCAAACCGAAATAAGACCCCATCGGCTTGGGGTTAAATTACTTTTTTAGCTAGCCGAAATCATGTCGTGTTCGGCTTGGGATTGTCTTGTGAATGATCCCCTTGAGGTGCAGAAGGTTCACTTTCCCCAAAGCGTTTTCATCACTTCATGTTTGTATCCAGTTCATCGATTCCAAAGCAGGAACCGGGTACCCGATTTCAAAGGAACCGATTCGCACATTCCTATTGCTATCCACAGCAGGACGCAAGCAAAGAAGATGTGTAACAAATAACCCATTCCAGTGTGTACGGCATGACGATTCTTATCGCACGCCCTGGGTGCATTGTGAGGCACAATTGTCTTACCGCACACCCTGGAATGGGTTATTTTGCTTATAAAATGGCTACATTTTTAAAATAATTACATAAACTGCTTTTTTAAGGAGAAAAATAAGAAATATATTATGTATCCTTCCACTGAGAAAAAATAGTCCCTGAAGACTGTTTGATTGTAACATATATTTTGTACTTTTTTTTATTTGCCATAAACATTAGATTGAACATTGCCATTTATAAAGTAACATTTTTCAAGATGAAATGACATTTGTGAATTGAAAGCAGACTGATTTATAGATTGTAAAGCAGCATTAGATGATATGTGGACGAAACGACTTCCGTGTCAGTTTGCTCAGTGCTGCAGTCCTTCCCGTCCGCGGCGAGCACAACAGTATTCTGAGCCGAACGGTTGTGTCAGCAGAGAGGGAAATCGGAGGGTAGTGGTGAGATGTCATCTGTTGACATCTGCTGTGTCAAGTTTAAATATTGCTTACTTGCTCGTCGGTTTTATAAGGCACTATTTAGTTTAATAAGAAGATGCAGCTGCTGCATATACAGTATATTACATGCTGAGTGAGACTTGCGTGGTGATTTCTCAGGTGGCTTTGGAGTTTTCATTGTTCTGTTCTCTAAGTAAATACCACAGTATATTTGTCAATTTTTCTGTAATTGTTAGTAACAGAGATGAAAAAAAAAGATAGCTATGTGATTTAAATGCTGTCTCCGTTGTATTTTGACATTTTTACCTACATAAACACTGTTTAGATAATTGCTACTATTAAGGCATTGAGTAATATTAATAGATCAGTGTGACAGGACGGTCGTGAGTGATGACGTCAGACCAGAATGAGGACGCACACACAAGTAACTGCAGTTAAAAAGACGTGTTGTGCGACATTTTGTTTTAAATACAAAAATAAATAAAATGTTTAAAAATAAACACAAACATAAATACAATAACAAAACCCACAGCATTTGCCAACATTTATGTACATAATAAACACAAATAAATAAATCATAATACAAAACACAAAATAAACTGCACAGGGGCAGAGGCGGAAACCCCATTCTAAAAATAACTATACAGGGCTGTTCGCCCTGTTACAATCAGGTAAGTAAGTTGGTCTGTGATGTCATAGGCGTGCTGTAAGACAGTTATTACCGCATGGTCATGTGATCTTGTTCAGCCAATCACAGCACTTATTTTATCCAAGCCATTTTATAAGTCGGCAATATTCCGTAATAGTAAACATTTTATGTATGTTTCTGCCTGTTGATTATACCAGTGATTATATCAGTGGGTTTAATTATTTTTGTTTCATGAACTATTTCTCTGTAATTCTCGGAACTAATGGAATTAAATGTAATTAATAATTTATGTTAATTAAACAGCATTGTTAATTGGCAATAATTCTTAATTTTTTATTTTCTCTGGCAAGGGGGTGATAACTAAGCTCAGCTGATCCTTAGGGGGCTTTATTACAAAAAAGGTTGAGAAACACTATTCTAGATAAACCAAGAATCATGAACCATACATACCTTAGGTGCTAGCAATATTCTTGAGGTAGAAGAAGTGCAAAGCAGGCCCCTGACCCACTAGATTACTGTGGTGTGTCATTTTTTTTCACCCTCTGTCTTAGTGATTCATGGGTTATAGACTCAAGATTGTAGCACAGGACAACTATGCTATCAAACCTTGAGTGAGTGCTGAAGATGAAAGCCTGCTCTCAGAGGACCCAAGCTAATTGTCTGTGATTTTAATGAATGAACAAATTACCTGTAAAGCACCTTTATACCTAATTAGTGGATAATGATTTAAAGCTGTAAAAATGGCTAATATTTGTCGTCTTTGTTCTTTTTTGCAGGGAAGGCCTTGGCAAAATATTGGTGTTTGTTGTAAAAATTGCTCTGGCAACAATATGCGGAGGGAAGATTTTAGACAAATTAAGATGTAAGTTTTAATTTCTCGTTATTTCACTTTTTTTTGTGATTTTTTTCAAATCACATTTTTGTAGCCATATATTTCACTATATGGTAAATTATGGGATATGTCCACAGCAGAGTTCTCCAAGTCATTGAAATTATTAACTGATATGATGAAAAGTGATCTGACCAATTGAATCGCTGTTGGCCAGAGATGTACGAGACCTGATATAAGTTGCAGTACCTCTCCTTTGAGCTCATTAAAGATCGCTGCACTTTCTCCATGTCCCTGCCTAAGCACAGGAGCAGGGCTGCTGAAAACATTACAATATGCAGACCTGTTTTTGATTTTGGAAAAAGAGAATTTTTTTTAAGTTTTGCTTGTCGAAACCAGACATTTCTATGCAACTTAAGTGTGTGATGTAGTACACGTATATGGCTTAATCTATCTCAAAAAGTGAAGTGATGAGTTCTTCTGTCAGATCTCAGTATGCAGTGTCCTTGTCAAGTAAAAAAAAAAAAGATTGAAATAATGTTATTGCATATTAACATGTTTACAGAGGATTAGGCACCGTACTGGGTACTAAACGATCTATTACATATTTCCCGTGCACATACACATTATGCCAAAGCTGTAGAGGTTCTGAGGTTGTAATCTTAACAAGGATATTTAAAACAAACAACTAGAAAACGACATGTTCACTTTTCATATACCCCTGCCATGGAAAGGTGGGGGTTCACAATTTGTGTGTGTTTGGCTCATGTAATTCTTTTAGGTTTAACAAGCGATCTAATGTGGCATTTTATCAATGTACAGTGTTTAAAATAATGAATCAAACACTTGATCTCTGCAGCTTGCTGAAATCCCCTTGGGGTATCATTGAACTTATGGGGCCAGTAAATTTCTTTAATGTTGTACCAACACATAAACAGAGCCCCTGCCCTGCAAAGAAGCCCTGCATGTGCTTTTGTCAAATTCTGCCTTTACTCACCGGTACTTATTTTAATGCCGGTGCTCGGTACTAGGACTTACTTTACCTGCTTTTCATCCACACTCACACAGTCCACTAGCGCAGTGATTCTCAAATGCAGCCACCAGTGGGATTTTGTGTGGCCAAAGCAGCCCCCCAGTAACTCATCTCAATCAACCTTTAATCTGTGCCATTATGCAGCTTTCATTCAATGTAGTTCATGCTGCTTGCATCTGATTCCTCGTGCTGCTTCTGTTTGTTAGGCACTATTGGCCAGCATTAACATCATTATAATCACTGCATGTTGATTAGCTGAGCTTTCGTTGCGATTAGATTTCATTTTGGTATGCCTCAAAAATCTCCGCCCATTTCGCTTTGCGTCAGTGCTGATTGACTTATCAATGAGAGAAGAGGGCTCCTGAGTGGTGTGTCCGGTAAAGGCGCTCCGCATGGAAATAATGTAGTTTGGACATTATAACTCAAATTTGTATTATTTGTAATACATATATATTAATATATTTATCCTTGCATTTTTCAGATATTTTTTCACAGATTTCTGATTCCAGTGGCATAATGATTTACTCAAAATTTGACATGTTTTTGCGGGGGGTACTAAAACTGCCCACAACAGTTTTTGAGGGCCCCTCCTTTGGCTACACTGAACAGGCTACCAGGTCATGTTTTGCCCAGCAGGTAATGCCTTGCTTAAATACACTCTGCATGAGTCTAGGACAGCAACAGCAGTTTGTCAGAAAAAATAAAATGTGTTTTAGATTTATGACTTTGGTTGCTTCTTGCAGCTTAACTGCCTTACAGCTATCTTTTAAAGGTATTATATTGCTCGCTTCACGTCTGATATGCTTAGGTTGCTCTTCTTTTTATCTGTGGTTTTGATGCCATTTCACCTTGGTAATAGCAGTGCTTTATTTAACATAAACTAATGAAAGAAATGTTCATAATCCCAGTGGGGATATCTTGTAATTATAGGCTGCATTTGCTTGCTAGTCTGTTATGAATCTAACTTTTTTTTTCATACTAACAGAAGAAGATATTGCTCAACAATTTCCTGGATAGCCTCATGTCTGATCCTCCTCCTCAGTGTCTGGTTTGGTTACCATTAATGCATCGTCTGGCTAATGTAGAAAACGGTGAGCTTTTTTTAACCAGAATATATGGAAAGAAAAACCGTGGGCTAGTTGGGTCCCCAAGTGGTTGTACAGACGAGGAGTGCTGGAGTCCTGGCTGCGACACATAGATCTGGGGATACAATAGAGTACATTATGTCAGTGTGCTACAGCGGCTCACAGTGGCCTGGAGAAGACTGGCTAATCTCTCCTGAGCTGTTGTGGGAGTTGCTACAGTGAGGAAATATAATTGGGATAAATATGGGGATAAAATAATAAGAGTTATTGTTAGTGTTTTAGTGAAACCTTCTGAGTTGCATATTACTGTTTTTGTTTTTATTTTCCTTTCACTTTAGATAGTGTTATACCTGAAAAAAAAAACTTAAACCCATAATGCATTGTTTTTATTTATACTGACCCATCTAGAGTTAATACATATTAATAAGGGAAATACATAATAATTCAAACCAATATTTTCATTTACTAGCTGTGACTCTTGGTGTCCCTTGATTTGAGACCCTGTCTGTCTTGGTGCTAACCACGTTACAAACTTGTCGGCTTGCTATTTGTTTTGTTTTGCACAGACGTGACTGATGTCTCTGTGATTTCCCCCCTGCAGTCTTTCACCCTGTAGAGTGCTCGTACTGCCACAGTGAGAGCATGATGGGCTTTCGCTATCGCTGCCAGCAGTGTCATAATTACCAGCTCTGTCAGGACTGTTTCTGGAGGGGACATGCCAGTGGTTCCCATAGCAACCAACACCAAATGAAGGAATATACATCATGGGTAAGAAAGGGGGTTGCAGCAGCATTAAACGTATTCTCACAGCATTGTTTACCTACATGCAACTGAATACACAAATGAAAGTCTGTTGATAATGACAGTGATTTTAAGGGTTTATAATAAATCTTAGCAATATATTTATGGTACGAGTTAATGCTCCACAATGAATAAAGCCGGTTATAAATCAGCTGGGTCTTATGTTGGAGATCACTTGAAAACCTGTTGTTTCATAGCAACACTTTATACACTGTCTAGAAGTAAGACCTGATTTGAGTGGTGTGTTGATTGATTGCATTCATATCTATATCAGACAAAGTATTTGGATGCTAGAACAACAAGTTTTTGGATTGTCTCACAAACTCCAGATTGTTGCTGGTTTTGAATTTGGAATGTCAAGAGTCAGCAGTCATGCTGGTGTCCGAATTCAGATTGAATGGAAGCTTAAGAAATACATGTACTAGATTTTTTTTTTTTTTTTATGTTTTAAAACTGTGATGTGTAAAACTATGTACTAAAGCGATGTATTATGAAATAGTAATACATGTTAATTATCCAATATAAACATGAAACAGCTTCACAGGATTATAAACTTCAATTAGTCCTGCACCCAGTCCTGGGTTTCAGAACCCTTATTTAGGTAGATTTAGGCTTTTGATTTTCAATTTTAACTGATTTAAACACAGCTACCTTTCCCAGTGCAGTCAGGCAATGTCCTTCCTTCTTGACAATCATTGGTACTTTAAACCCACCCCATCCCAAATTCCTGCATTTCTATTGGAGACTCCACTTGCGAGATTTAAAACAAGATTACAATTAGAAACGGAGGATTGTTCGCGGAATTTAAAACTATATTACAGTTAGATAGGGAGGATTTAAAACAGAAATGCAAATTAAGGCGATATGTAAAAAAAAAAAAAAAAACGCCTAGACACACAAAAAACTCAGAAGATTATGTCTGTGACCATAAGGATTTCGTTGTGGAAGACAGCAAAGAGGGTACAACTTAAGTGTGCAAGTACTGTCGAGAAATTATAACTGGGGGGGGGGGGGGGGGTACTGGTCTTATTTGAATCTGTAGGGTGACTATTAGAAAATTGTTCTTGCAGCTTTTAGGGAACGAACAGTATGTTTAACAGGGGTTGTTCAAACTCCTGGCTACTGAATCAGTGAAATAATATACTTAATTGATGGTAGTTCAGAAATCCAGGACTGGGTGCAGGGCTAGTATGAGTTTCTAACCCTGAGCTCTATGGTCGCAACTATCGGATATTTTTTTATAGCCTTAATTAGCCCCTGAGTATAGGTAACAAGCTCAGGAGTAGATCTTGCTCTCGGGTAGAGGAGAGGGAGGATCTGTAAGTCAGCTCTGCATGTTGGGGCTACAGTCTAGGCAGTAGGTGCCAAGGTTTGCTGTCTTTAAATTTGATACCAGTGGTCATGCTGTTTGTACATTGTAAGTATCTGATCTGGTCATGCACCTGGTTATAAATGCTTCTGTGGACGAGTCATATAGTATTAGTCACAAACCTACAATAGCATTTTTGTTGCATTCAGATTGAACAGATGCATTTTTCTCTCTCAACTCTAGAGCAGCAGCAGTCTTTAGGGGTTTTAAGGGGTTACAGTGATTCTAATGTGTTGGTGTTTTTAATGTGGATTTGAACATATTCCATATGCATTTAATTGAATAAAGAATCTTTTTTTTTTTTTTTTTTATATAAAGTCTTGTGTTTTCTATAAAGCTCCTAATAATAGCAACACAGCTATTATGTTTACCACGATAAACCCTCAGGGTATTGCATCCAATTTGAAATCTTTCAGAAGAGGCAAAGCCACCCTTGATTCGTGCAGATTCCATTTTAATAACATTGGGGAAGTAAGGTTAATGGCAGTGTCACACGGTGCTAAGCAATGATAACTTGGCAGGCTATACCTACAAGTAATGCAGTTCATACTGTACATTTGCTGAGGAAACAAATCTTTTGTATAACTGAGTATTCTATTTGAGAAGTGGCTATTAAAAGGAACTTTGCAGTATTTGTTGTAGTGTCCTTGTGTTTTACACTACCTTTAGCTCTGCTTCTACCAACCCAAGTCACCTGTAGCCTCCTTGTTCCTCCCAGAAATCTCCTGCTAAGAAGTTAACTAATGCACTTAGCAAGTCCTTAAGCTGTGCTTCCAGTCGTGAGCCTTTGCACCCAATGTTCCCTGACCAGCCTGAAAAACCTCTAAACCTGGCCCACATTGTGTAAGTATATATCCGAGATTGCCTGCTCTAAGGAGATGGCTAGCATGTCTGGTTATGGTGTCTGATTTGATTAACCTTTTTTGCAGGTTTTTCTTCATGCATGCTGAACGCCATTCTTAGTTTTCAGCCTGAAACAGACTTATTTAAATTCCTATGACAGATAGAAGAACAGAATCTTTATCTGATAGAATCAGTGTTATTTTTTTATGCTCTACAGCCAAATTGCCAAAATCACAAAGTATTTCAGGTATTGCTGATCTTTTGAAAAGCTACTGCCTGCACTTTAGTTGTTCCTTGCCAGGTCTATAACATTAGCAGTTTGGTGCAATATAAAACCAAATGGCCCCATATGGCCCCAAGTTTTGTTAAATTTATTTTATATTATTTTAATGTAAATATATAAATGTACAGCAAGTGGTGCAACTTGATACTAATGTCCTGTTACACCAGTTCTTGAGTACTTATTTAAAGATGATTGTGATATTATTGAACTAAATTCTGTAGCACCCTATATCGAGTCTCCAGTTCCATATATCTTGACAATCTTGCTTTACTGTCATCATTCTGGAAGCTATTGGCTGGATGCCTGTCAGAAACGGTTCTGCATGATAACCCAACCCCTCTTATTGCACTTCGTGTACCAGGGCCTGGCTGTTTGATATAAAATGACTCTTCCTTATCTCTACCTGCAGAGGCGCTGCCTTCACTCCTTCACATAGCTTATGCTGTAGACATTCCTCAAACCCTAGATGAAATTAAATTTGCAATATGTTACCCTGCCAAGCACGCCGCCCCTCCTGCTCCTCCCAAAACACACTAGAGACCTAGTTTGTGGGACTGAATGCAGGCACATTTTCTTCTCTCTATAAAGTGCCCTTGAAGAGTTTCTGGAAAACTTTGCCATTGTGTTCACTAATGTTACTGTATTTGGTTCCCTGCTACTGACTACTATCTGTAGTTACATTCTCTGCCGTGTCAGGCTTCTTTGTAACTATCGGATCAAAGCTGCCAATATAATGGAGGCTTGAGTGTAATGAAGTTATGTTTCTTTATGTTTCTTTTATTGCTGCTCCAAAGTGACACTTGGTAAGTGCATGATTTTTAAATGACTGTGATAGATTGAGGTAGGTGGGGCAACCCTTTTAGATTATCTAAACTGTACACTTCAGATTTAGTGGCAAAAAAACTAGGTTTGTGAACAGGGAAAGAATTAAATAATTATTCTGTTGGGTATAAGGCTTTATTTAAAAATAAAACAAACATGTTTTACCAATTTAAAAGTATGGCATTCTTTTTGGTATTTGAAAAATATTTGTATTCCATTTTAACAGTATTAGTAGATATGTAATTAAAGATGTATTTTATGGAATGATACCCTAATAGTGAGATATTAACTGAGTAACACGTTTTAAAATGTAATATAAATGTTTATAAAGGTAGTCTCGTCATACTTAGGAGAAAGTTGCATTGCGTCTTCCTACCTGCTGAAATGAAGACCATATGGTTAAAAAGCTTAAAATACTGATTTAGAAATGAAGCAGAATATGAATTTCAAGTATCGAGGAATGTTTTAATATACACTGTGGAATGAAGATGTCTTTATCCCTGTAATAGTGTGGGTTGACTCCCCAGTTTGGTGTCATTCCTAACTCGTCATTGCCTCAGTGTTGTGTCTGGAACATAAAGTGTATATTGCTGCAGCTATGTAATAATCCACTGGCTCACTACTCCTCCTATACTACTCAACTGCATTCGATTCCACATTAAAAATGACATTGAGCAGTGCTTTGACAGTTCCTGTGGCTTGCACAAATACAGAAAAAAGCATAACTTTTGAATCTGCTCCAAACCAGCATTATTCGAATCAATAAAGTACTTCCATCGGTGTAATGTTAACACTTCATTTCTATTTCACTGCAGGCTTAACAATTCTGAATGTCTGGGGGTTTACAGTCCAGCTATTAAAGCAGTGGTCATGTTTTCCTCTTCATTAGGCCTCCGAGACCTGCAAACAGCATGAATGACACCATTTTCTCTCACTCTGTTCCCAACTCAGGAAGCCCGCACACAAATAAAAGGTGAGTGCCAATGATGGTTGTATTGAATCAGCAGGGTGTATGAGAAAGGTTACTAATACTGGGTTATAGTGTTACCTAATTCCTCTCATGTTTCTGAAGCAAAATAACAAATGAAATGGACATTAAGATCAACTGACCATTATATAATACTGCGTTAATCACTGCACAGTCCATAGGTGTTCTGCTGTGGAAAAGTATTCGCTTAGGGCAATGAAACTCTGCAGCTAGAGAAACTGAATTGCGTTTCTTGGATTACTTAGTCAAGAGAGTGCAGGTTCATATTGGACCTAGTATTCCAAGGCAAAATTGTCAGGGTCTGTTGCCCCTCATTGCACTTTAGATGCACATACTGACCTGCCACCTGGCGAGATCAGTCAGCCACCTGCAAGTCTGGGCTTGGTCCTCCAGAGGCTAGTAGCTCACAGACCAGTTTCTTGGACGACCATCACAAGTTATACAGGCCTCTGTTTGACACCTGGTACTGTTATTGCATTAACTGCTGACATGGCCATATAGTGTTTTCGTGATTGATACTAGCGTTATGTCATAAAGTATTCTGATTTAACTGCTTGGTTTATGGCGCAGTTAGCATAGTACTTACAAGATTTCCCAAGGCGACTTGCTTAGATAAACAGGTAGGAAATACGTCCGCTTTAAAAAAAAAAAAAAAAAAAAAAAAAAAAAGGCAACTGATAACACTGTCAAATCACTACCACAGCATCTGCATGTTGCTTGTGTTTTACTGCATAACAAGAGCCTTGGTACTTGAATTGTTTAGATCTGAGGGTGCAAGTCCACATAGCCCAGTGACTGATGATGATGATGGTGGTGAGCATGCGCTAATAAACCTGTATGTAAGTCTGCTGAACAGCGACTCACGGTCAGTATGTCAGAAACATACTTTTGTAGTTTGTAGTTGTCAGACTAAACCATTAGCTAATTTTCTAAACTACTGCATTGTTTTTTAGAGGAGCTAAACTAATATGAATTCTTCTGTTTAGTGCTTATCATTGTTGTTTTCCTTCTGCAATAACAATAGTACAGATGCAGTTTTACATCCTAAAAACTGTCATCCAGTGTTGCTAAAGAGATGTAACTTGTAGATAGGGGTCTA
Source organism: Polyodon spathula (assembly GCF_017654505.1). Lineage (NCBI taxonomy): Eukaryota > Metazoa > Chordata > Actinopteri > Acipenseriformes > Polyodontidae > Polyodon > Polyodon spathula. The sequence goes on along the minus strand of NC_054536.1, from coordinate 80,228,143 downwards.
CTTAAATCGTGGTAAATTTACGTATTTTTCATGGGTATGTTGTGGAATAAAATTTGTATTTTGCTGACATTTCGCGGAACTGTTTAAAAATTAAATATATCTAAGTAGACAGTATTTCAAAGCATAGAAAAGCCTAAAAATAGTGGTACTTGCTTTCTTACTAAAACAGAGCGCTGTCATTTGTTAAAGGCACACATGCAACATCCCCCTGCAGTTGCTGCTGACATTCTCTGTCTGGTGTGTGAACTTTCCCATACATTGAGACTGCACGTCTGCATCCACTGAATTGGTTGGAAGTGTAAGGCAAAGCTTTGCCAAGTTATACAGATGTGGAAATTGATTAGAAACAGTCCCAAAACTCGGTTACCCAAGGGCATCTGGCATACTTTAATTAAGGGAATATATGCAGCATGTTTGTTGTCATGTTATTTGTCCCATCCAGGAATTTATTTTATTATATCGAGTCAAAACAAAGAAAATGTGCCTATTTGGGTCTAAAAGTCTAACTGTTTAAAAAGTATGCAGCAGCAGATTGTTTAAAGCAAGTTGGCTGTGCTTAATCGTACCTGTAGTGCTGATTTAACTTGGCTACAACTGACAGGAAAACTTTTTGTCTGCGCTGACTTTCAAGTTTGTTTTCTGAAAGCTGTCCTTTGTTTTACATTTTGTTTAGCCTTTCGTTTAATGTGTGATTCTGAAGCTAAATAGAGATCGATCGTATTTTCTCTAAAGTCACATACAAGATGTGCAAAACAATTACCTCCATCTGCAGGTACAGTTTCTTTGGGAATATCTTGACACAATCATAAGCCGAAATATACTTTGCTTTTGCTTTGTTGTCCGTTTTTGTCCAATGCGGAAAACTACATTTTAGCAACCTAAATCAAAACAATGCAGCACTGACTTTGTCCCACCCCCTACTGTACAGTACAGGTCACAGAAAAACCAGTACAGATGCACTGATAGGCTGATTAAAACATCGCTGTCATCTGAACACTAAACAAAAAAGTTAACCACTTTGGAGTGTTTTTTTTGTTTTTTTTAAATGTTATTTGTCTAACATCAGTTTCTTTTTTTTTCTCTCTCTGTACTTGTCCAGTATTCATTGGCCCCTAAAAGAGGGGAATTTCGTGCTTACCCCCAATTTCCTGATTTCTGCGAAATCACGATTTAGGTAGACCCCTACTTATAGGGTCATTTAAAAACATTACTATAGAGTAAACTTACAAACATTACGTTGATGTGCAGAAAATGTGACATCTCCTTGTCAGCATTACAGCATGATGTCGCGGTGTGCTATGCAGAAACGGCAGTCAAAAAGCTGCAATAACAACATTTGGACCTGGGTGGCAAATAAAAACCATCAAAGCATTATTAAAGGAGGAATGTTTTAAGCCATCGTTTTTTACACATGTCAAACTGCACGTTTATAAATTGACACACACAGGTTAAGAGTAACATTGAATAGAGTAGTCCCTTGCTAAACTGGACAGGTGCGGTTTAAAAAATATATTAAAATAATCACACACACACACATATATTTAGAGTGCTCAGTTTATTTAAAATGGAAAAATTATTGTGCCGAAGTAACGTGAATGTGTTCTCCGTACACATTACATTATATAAAAATATAAATCTCTACAGTAGGCCTATACATTGTGGTATACAGTACATTAGCAAAATTAAATGAATACCTAGCGCACTTTCTTTCTTTTATTATTCATTAGTCATTTACAGATGTTTTTATCCAGTGCGACTTAGAGATTAGAGGGTGAAGTATGTATCACAACTGCTGCAGAGTCACTTGCAATGGGACCTTGGTTTTACATCTCATTCAAAGGACAGAGCAAGGAAGTTAAGTGACTTTTTCTTGCCTGGTAACAAGTCGCTTTCTTTAACTGCTGGACTACCGTGCTGCCCATAGGCTACCACTGCAAGTAAAACACATACCTGCTACTGTTGTTCTCTAAGTACAAGTCAGACTTTCTTTGCAAAAGCAATTAAAGACTTAACATACAGAACTGTAATTATTGTAGTCCATGTCTTGCGTTTCAAAGAGTGGAGTCCATCAATATTTCTGAAAGCTTCTCACCCTTTTCCAAACAATCGCAGTCAGTTTAAACTCTGTAGAGTATGAGTTTGTATGCCCTCTTTTAATCATATACTTAATTTTAGCGATTTTTTGTTGGCTACCTGTATCTGTTAAGTTTATTTGTGTCCTGTCTTTGTTGTCAGCGTAACAGCCGTTTTGGGTTTTTTTCAGTGTCTCTTTGGATCATGCAATGCACAGTGACTTAGCTTAGCACTTAATTGGATATTATTGGAGGATATATGTTGTGTTCGTCATATCCGAACGTCTGGTTTAATAGTGTCTGTATTTAGCAAGGGACTACTGTACTGGGAACAGATTAGGTGACATGTACTGTAATATGTAATCTGCAGTATCATTCAGGTTTTGTAATTATAAAATAACCAATCTCTAATCCCAGATGAGAAGCTGTCAGAAGAAATGTCTACTGTAGTCTTGACTGCAAGTGTATCCATTGTTAGATAACTTCTTTAATCAGAATTAAATGAGGGTTTGCGTAGTTTTTCTTTTGTATGGTATCAGCTGCTACCACACCCAGTGATTTGTGTACATTTACCTGGGTTGTGTATCCATTACTCATATTCGTACTTGAAATTGAAATTCATCACTGTCCAAATTCAACCATGAGCTGATTTATTTTTTCTTTTGTGTATGTAGAAAAATTAAATGTACAAATATTACAAGAAAAGGCTTTTTACTTAAGGAATAATAGTAGTACTCTGAAATACTAAAAACAGTGATACGTTATAAACGATAGCAAAAACAGTGTATAATCAGTGTTATTATTTCTAATCTCATTCTATAATTAATAGCATCATGTTTATAACATGTTTATAGGTTGTTTATAATCGCTTGTAACATACCTAAACTAAAGTGCTATCTGGGTATCATCTAAGTACTCTGCATACCCCTAATCCTTACTAACAATTTTTTTAATTTTAAATGTGTTTCACAAATAGAATTCGTAGTAAACGATTAGTATTAGCTGTTTGTTTGGGTGTTCTGACTGCTGTGGTCTTCTAGTGTAGAATTGTGTGTTGTATGCCGTGGCTCATGTTGGTAGAGTAGGTCACAAGGCTTGTAACTGGATCTGAAGCAGAACTTCTGTGTTCATCTCATTTTGTTCTAATTCTCAATTATATTTTCAGCATAACTACTCGTGTGTGTTTTTCTACTGTGTGGGAGTAAAACCATTTACTTTGGAGAAGACGACTGTTACCTACCCCTAAACTAGATGAAATCTGAACCTATTCTGTCTCTTTAGATAATGTTCATTAGCGCTCATGTCCTACACAAGCAGCCTACCCTTTGAGTCATCTGTGCTGTGTTTACACTGAAATCTGACCAAGACACTAGTTAAGCCCTCTGCCTTGGTTTGATAGTATGACTATTACACAGCACAGCTTGCTTGCATAGCAGACAGCCCACTCACTCAGACCTGTGCAAAGTGTTCAAATTCTGTCTGAGGATAATGATTGTAACATTCAGTAACTAGTGTAAAGTATGTAGTAAGTGCTATAATTGCGTAGATGTCATTATTCAAATGAGTGATGATGTTAGAGTCCTGTGGGCCTTGCAAGTGTTTCAATCTCTTCTGAACTCGTGCTGGGTATATTAGCATCTAATAATAAGTATCCTTATGCTGCCGTGTTCCAGAGAAGTGTGTATGCCGACCCAAAAGAAACTAAATGTCACATAAGTAACGTAATGGGTCCTATGTCATTAAACAGTTGAAGATCTACAGGAAGTGCAGCTGCCCTTTAACACTACATTAATCCTGATGATTATATAAATAACTTTGATTCCCTATTTGCTTTGGTCTCCTATATTATTTCCCAGCATGTTCCTGTAGTCTGCCAATGATAGTCTGATCCCATTATGTTTTGGTTCTTTTAGTTACATTTGTTTCCGTTTTTTGTTTTTTATCCTGCTACTGTGTCACTTTCTTTTTGTCTCATTTGAAAAGCTTGCCTCACACTAAGAATAATGAAGTAGAACAGAACAAAAACTTGACTAGGGCTGCTCCACTTTTGTTGAAAGGGAAGGGGTAAGTGAAAAGCAGTAGTGTGTGACTGTTGTGTGTGTGTGTGTGTGTGTGATACAGTATCTAACCATTGTCGATGTGAAAACTGTAATGCACACCCAATTATCCTTCTGTCTGTAATCCTACCAACTGAATAACATCCTTACCAGAATATTTTGTGCCACTGCTCCAAACCCATTTGACCAATAACTATAAACACAATATTAATGCTTAATTGTTTGAAAATGGAAACGAATCCTTTAAAGCAGTGATACTCAGACCACGGCTCGCTAGCCGTAAGTGGCTCTTTAACTTAGCACCTGCGGCTCTTCGGCAGATTCATTGTTTTAAACTCCCTGTGTTATATGTGCCTTCAATCCCAAACACACTCTCTGATGAATCTGTCCGCCCCATTTGCATTGGTTATTGGGAGGTGTAGTTTTATAAATAGCCCAACATGCTCAAAATGCAACTGACAGATTCTATTTCGAGCATATTGGGTAATTTATAAAACTACATTTCCCAGTAACCAATGCAAATTCCTACACTATTTGCAATATTGACCAATCATGGTTCTTCACTTTAAGTGTTTCCTGAGGAGCCTCCGAGAGCTGTGAAGTGAAAGAATGGCGACTGTTAAAAAACGACGATATGAGGACGAATATAGATGTTTTCATGAAGAGTGGGGGAATGAAGTTTTTCATTGTTGAGGCTGGCAGAGGTAAATGTGCCTGTTTATTACGTGATGCCACACTAGCTCAATTCCAAAAATCCAACTCGGAGAGACGTTACCACACAACTCACCCTACGTTTGACAGCGATTTTTCCCATCTGGTAGCTCCGTGAGAGAACAGAAACTTAAAAAACTCAAAAAACAAAGGGTGAATCAACAGTGCATGTTTAGCAAGCTTTGTAACGTAAGCCAGCAAGTTACACTTGCACCTTACACAGTTACACATGAACCATATATAGATGGTGAGATGAATAAAGATTGCATAATAATTCCATGTTCAACACTGTTCGCGGATAAAAAGGATCTAGAAAACTAAGTGAGAAAAATTCAACTTTCTGATTCTACCATTGCTAGGAGGGCTTCTGATATTTCAGAGAATATTAAAAATGTGTTTAAATAGAAATTGTCAGAAGCTGAGTTTGTTAGCATCGTAATGTATGAAAGCTTGGATATTAACAATATCCCTCAGTTACTGATGTTTGTCAGAGCAACTTCCCAGGAACTCGATGTGACAGAAGACATGTTGGATATGGTACCATTGCAAAAGGGTACAAAAAGAGGACATAAAACTTGCTGCTATGGAAGTACTGAAAAAGTTTGAAGTGGCTCCGGAGAAAATTACAGCCATCTCAACAGACGGAGCACCAGGTATAGTAGGTAAGAGAATCGGTGCCATTTCTTTGCTTAAAGAAGAGCTGAAGTCGGGAAAATCAATGCTTGAAATCCTGTCTTACCACTGCATTATACACCAACAAGCATTGTTTGCAAAGTTCACTTCTCTTTGCGATGCAATGAAAGACCTTAATAAGTTGGTTAATTTTATCAGGGCCCGGGTCTCCCGAGTGGTGCATCCAGTAAAGGCGCTCCGCGTGGAGTGCAGGGTGCATCCTATACCCTGGAGGTCGTAGGTTCAAGTCCGTGGACGGGAGTTCCCAGGGGGCGGCGCACAATTTGCTGAGCGCCACCTGGCAGGGGAGGGCTTAGGTCAGCCAAGGGTGTTCTCGGCTCACCTTGCACCAGCGATCCCTGTAGAGTGGCTCGGCGCCTGCAGGCTTGCCTGTAAGCTGCCCAGAGCTGCGTTATCCTCTGACGCTGTAGCTCTGGGTTGGCTGCATGGCAGGGCTGCAGAGTGAAAAGAAGCAGTCGGCTGACTGCACACGTTTTGGTGGACAGTATGTGCTCGTCTTCGCCGCTCCCGAGTCAACGTGGGGGTGGTAGCAGTGAGCAGAGCCTAAAATACAATTGGATATTTGAAATTGGGAGAAAAACAGGGTAAAATCAATTGGCGACTACCAAATTTATAAAAAAAAAAAAAAACCTTCAGTTCAAGATTCTGTGTGAAGAAATTGATACGCAGTATGGTGATTTAGTTCTCACACTGAAGCAAGGTGGCTTTCTCGCGGACTCATGGTCGCTCATGTTTTGGATTTGTTTGAATGATTCAAGCTCTTCATCATTGGATGTGGTGAAACTTCCCGCTTTCAATTCATGGGTGACAATGACTGGTTGCTGTGTCTTGCATTTCTGTGCGACATTACACAGTACTTAAACAAGTTAAACCCGAAGTTGCAAGGTAAGAACAAAACTGTGTACAAGTTACACTGCTGTTACAATTTTTTTCCTGCAAACTTCAAGTACTGCACAGCAGTGCAAGGAGTGGTAAATACAAGCTTTTTTCTCACATCCAAAGCATCCTTGAGAAAAATCCTGACGCTGTTGTAAGTCAAGAAGTCTTCTGTGAAGTGCTGAATGAATTGTCTGAAAACTATACTGGAAGATTTCAAGAAGTGCGAGAAATGGTTGCTTCTGGTGAACAATCCTCTTGGAAGTAGACGAAGTGGAAAGAATGCTCAGCAGTACCTGATTCAACTGACCTGCTGATCGAGTTTGTACAGTTGAAAAACTGAATTGCAACGAGGATTTTGGCAAAACAACGGAGACTACTTCTGGAAATTAGTGAGCCATCTTCCACATCTCGCAAAATTGGCAAGGCGGTTTATTTCTTTGCATCTTTCTCTGCACTCACTCAGATTAAAAATAACTGGCGGAATCAACTTCAGCACACAAAAGAATTGCCTTGGAATTGTGGTGACCAGCATAGAACCCGACTTCTCAGCGATTGCTTCCAAAAAGGACCATGTGTCTGATTAACAGCCATACAGGTAAGAATGAGAGCTTTCTTTTTTTTTTTTTTTCTTATAAAGCATAAGTGTGTTTAATAACATAAAGCAGTAAAGTGCATATGTACTTGCAATTAGTTAGGAGAAACACCACAAAGAAGAGGGTTAATTAAAATATTTTACCCAGTTGGACTGTGCATTTCACTAATATTTAGTTTAACAGTTTTTATTTAAACTGGACTCTCCTTGCCATACTTATTGTGCATGTTGTGGCTCTTCAGCTGACACTTACTACTCATGTGGCTCCTGAACAAGTGAGGACTGAGTATCACTGCTTTAAAGTATAGTGTTATAACTTAGCGATGCCCTTTCCCACAAGCATGTCCAATATAACACGAAACTCTAAAGCCTTGATATCTGTAGGATTTACTCCTTTTTTTCTATAGTTGCTCAGCAAACAGACCATATTGACTGTACCTGTTTACATTCCCACGCAGCTTGGCCAGACAAGTCTTGCTTGTCCATAATTAAAACATAATACATTTTGCATTGATTACTGTAACTATGTCCCACTAAATAATCCAATAAAAGACATCCTGTTATTAAAACAGGAGTTTATTCTCTTCTTGCACACTTACATTTGGACACCAAGATGCTAGGCAAAGCATCCGTTCAGTGCAACAGAATACACCTTGTGAATTAGGCATCTGTTCTTTCATAAACCATCCCAAGGTTAACTGCTCTGTCAATCATTACACCTACACTGGAAAAGTCATAAAAGCTGACAGTTGCAACCTGAAAAGCCTGGCATGTGAGCACCCATGCCATCTATCATCGGGATGGCATTATCTTTAAACAGTCATATCAAAAACCTGTGTCTTTAAAGGGCTTTTTAGCGTGTGTCTTTCAGCACCTCCCTCCCCCTTAGACACTGTGTCCTGCAACATTGCAAGACTGTCCTTTACAAACAAGCTGTATGTAATACAATAAAGCTTATATGCCTGTAGGTCTTTTATGAAGTGTCCTGCGGAGTTAGAAATTGCATACAAACAAGCTACTGCATAAAGGGCAACTAAAAATAGAGGTCCTTCAATCTTGATTTGAATGCGTACAGAAGAAATCTCCATTAAAAAAAGTGTTTGATGTTGCCTAAATGTAGGATCTAACGTTTGTATGTCTGCTGAATAATGTGAGCAATCATACTGTAATTACCAGTAGATTTGTAGGTAGCGTATTCCATCTAAATTTAGGACACACTTCTTTAACCATTTTTTTCTTCTCTAACAGCCCGCATCTTAAATTTGGGAACAGTATAATGATGTGTGTATTAACATCACCAATAAAAGACGCGACTACTCGAGTACGCAAACAGCAACTGTGCAATACACATTGCTGTGTAGTGCCAGGGTTTATTATTTAAGGTTGCCAAACGACCTAAATTATAAAATCAGATAATGAATGGTTTGGACCTTGAACTTTGTTGTTTGTCATCTGTTTACGCATTGCATCACTTCTACACCTGCATACTGCAAACCACTTTGCCACACTGCCTGATCTCGAATCATCCATAACATACAGTCATCAAAACATCATTAGCTTCCTGTGGAATTAGAAGAGAAGTTTTTTACAATTTCAGAGTTTCTAACAAACCGTACCAGCTTGGACAGATCGGAGATACTGATCAGACCCCAGAGTTCACAAATTGGGAGAAAAACAGGTGTGAGTAATCACGACTGGAAATGAGAAGCAGCACATAACTGTAATGCTCTGTGTAATAGCAGACGGCCCCACTCCAATGCACACTCCTGAGGCAGTCAGTCAAATTCACACCTTCTCACAACCTACAACCCCTGATGCTTCTGAAACATAACAAAGATTGACAGCTCAAGTCCAGGCTTCTCACAGACTTCAAAGAGCAAGTAGCAGGGGTCAGAAAAATATTTGATAGTTTGTATTTCAAGTCTGTTTCAAAGCTCTTTTCAAAATGGCTGCTGTAGTACACTGGGGTTTGAGATCTTTGCAGGAAGAGCAATTTAAAAAAACAAACCAAAAAAAAACATAAGTGCTCTGGCTTTTCTGTTCTATACCATGTCATGGATCGTTATTGCTGTGTTACCTGGAAAACTTGTATTTCTGGAAGGAGAATCTGGCCACTGATCAACATCATATCCAAGCACCATAAACACTCTGTGTGGCTTGCATTCATGTTGCTTCTTTTGTTTGGCCTCTCAGTCACGCGCAGCGAGGCCAAACGGAGACGGCCGTCTTTAGAACCTGGAGGAAGGGCTGTCCTCAGCCATGGATTCCCTAAGGTTTCCTCCTACCAGCGACTAGGGTATTTTCCTTACCTGAGTGCCGAGCTGTTCGTATTTAGTGTCTGCAGGGTGCGTAGCAGGCCGGAGAGGCCAGGTTCTCCCTCTGTGCGTTTCATGTGAGGGAGGCAGGCTTTTGTTTCAGATGCTTACTTTTCATTCATCCTTTTCCTATTTTTGGGGGTAGCTGGCATTGTGCTACTGCAGTTGCTGCGTTAACCATTCATCATCTTAGTTTTATCCAGTCATGGTTTGGTGGCTTTGTGTTTTGGGGGAAGTGGTCCTATGAGCCACCTCTTATCCGTGGCACTAGAGACTACATGATGTCATCGTGTTTTCGCTAGCTGGCCAACATTGTGGATAGCTGTCAGCACCCACGGAGAAGGTCTCTGGCCAAATTCATTATTCATCATTACTTCGTCTGTTCAGTTGCAATTTAAATCATCAACATTGCAGATTCTCCGTACTGAATGTTTGACAATCTTGTCAATAATCCTTACACTATCAGTGCACTAGAGGGGACATTTTGAGAAGAACTTTGAAACAGACTTTAAAGTTATAAGTTGTCAGGATGTTAAAAATAAAAATTACAAGTATGTTATTTAAACAGTTCTAGCAACGCATGGGGACGTGTCACACTTTCGAAACACTTTAAGGCAACAAGCAAGCCCCTGACACAGTGTGGAGGCTGTAGTTTTAAAATATAATGTGTCATTGCCTTGGCTTATCAGGTGTAGCAAGTGTTCTTGACAAAAAAAAAAAAAAGGGTATTTCTTTTTGCTGGCACCAAATATTCCCCACAAAAATAACTGGCCTTATGTTCAGAAAAAACAGGAAACAGTCTGTCTCATTTCAATAATAACCAACATTGAATTGATGCATTTTTTTAAAGGCACTGTTTTGTAATGACAAGGTTGTCTGCTAGGCTTGTTTGTTCGTAAGTAAATGGTCTGCATGAAATCGATCGTCTTCATTCTCTGAGAAGAGTTCAGGTTAAGTCTGCAAAGATTTTTATGCAGGCGTCTTTGAGCTCTGTCAAGCCCACTGCTTTATTCTGGTAATGTTGTTTTTCATGTCTTTGACTCGACTCTTATAAAAAGACAAGATTTGTCAAAATATAGCTAATAAAATAATTATATAAATCTTGCCTGTCGGGCATTTCCATTCACTAAATAGGTCTCATTTGCAGGTTTAAAAAAATATTATATCCCTTTTTATTAAAAAATAATAATAATTTGGTATCTTACTGACTCAGGTAGTCTTTTGCATTTGTACAGTACATTGTAGGTCATTTACCTCTGCAACTTTATCAATATACATTCATATAGTTATGTTCAAATTAAACAATGCATTTAAAGGTGAATGTCAGGTACAGTAGACACTTTAGTCCAAACCCTGTTAGTCCGAACTGACCTATATTTCGAATCACACCAGCGTCATGAAATGCAAGTGTGTACAACATTTACAGTTGTGTTATTTGTTCAAGTGGTTACTACTCTATAACTATTAAAAGCATAAAACAAGGCTTTTAAAGGCTGAGGAACAGCACATTTCCCAATCAGAGTCTGTATGTACTGCATGCAATCGTTTTGCAACAGTTTCTATTAAATAAGGAATGCACTTGAGATTGGTGGAGAGGAGCATTTTAAAACAGAGCTTATTTTGTTATATATATTTCACATGCCATTCTTTTTTGGCCACTCTTTTTTTTTTTCCTTTCTTTGTTATTTTCGCTCTCACTTTTTCTTCCTCTTTCTGTGTCTGTCTGGATAACCATGCTTTTCTAGGATAACCTACAGCCTAGATGTTGCCGATAGACTTGCTGATGAACATGTTCTCATCGGGCTGTATGTCAATCTGCTGCACAGCAACCCCACACGGTTAGTGCAGGTTTGCCACCTCATGAGGACGCCGGAATTATACTATTGCACAGTGAACCTGCTTTCGGCTGAATTGTGAATGTCTCGCCAGTATAATATGTGTCTTCAGGAAAACCAACTGTGTTGCTTTTAAGCTACCTGGGATATGTTCTCCCACATCTCTGGGCTAGATTCTCAAAGCTGTTTGCTCCAAAACGTCAGTAGCATGATATTTTCACAAATTTCTAACACACCCAATAAAGTTATCAAACCACAAATAAATAAATAACTCGAATATCTGAAGCTGGTACTTGTGAGTAGCCCTGAGTTGTGTTTTATTTGTTTTAGAATTGTAAATGGTGTCCCGTCCCGTCCCGTCCCCCAACAAAAATAGTGCTAATGACAATTTGGAGCAAATAGCTTTGAGAAGCTAGCCCTCTATTGTCTTGACTGCCTTGTTTTCTAAAAAACGATACAACTAAAGCAGCACTCGCTCAGTAGTGTGGCCGAGTTGGTACACAAAGATGAATTTTGCAGTGCTGTTGCTGCAGTTTTATTTTTTTTTTTTATTTATTTATATATATAATAAATTGCTTTCTGTATCTTTGGTCAGTGTTATACACTGACAGCACATTCGCTCAAGGCATCCAATTTTACTTTTGGCAGCACACCTACATGTACAGATAAGAGCCTCCATCTGATGTGAGCTCTTCACTATACTGGGAAAGGCTTTTGCTGTATATACAGTACAGCATGTATTGGCACATATGTAAAAACAAAACTATCCCTGAATGCGTGTGACTGAAATCACAAGGCTAGAAATCCAATAATTTAGAAAAAAAAAATGCTTAGAGCTTCCAACCAATTGTAATGCTAAAGTACAGTGTTTGTGGTGGTGGGGGTGGGGGGCATCCTATTCACAAAGCTTTAACTCATGAGCTGTTTAAAGAATGTTTTTTCAAAGTTGATGGAAGAATTTAACTGAACCTTTAATTTCTTTATTCTAAAAAGGGGGGTTGTTTTTACAGACATGTTTTATTTTGATAGTGTTGTCTTCAATGTTTATTTGGAACTGTTTGCCATATTGTAGGGCTGCCATTCATATTTTAATTTTTTCTTGCTTGCAATATCTATGCATTTATTAATGTTCCTGTAATACTTATTTACATAATACAGGGTGATTTTAAAAAGTAAGTTTACCACATGATATGTATGGTGCATTGATGTGATAAACTTACTTTCTAATCACCCTGTATTTTGCATCTAGAGCACTCTGGTGGGTGTATATAAAACAAATACAGTTGTAACATGCTCTGTTTGGGCTTATGCATTTGAAATATTTAATATTACTACCAGTCAATTGTTTGTAAAATAGTATTACTGGTACCCCTGTAGTTTTAATTTAGTTCCCTGTAGATTTATGAATTTGTATTACTCATTTTTAAAAACCTATGCATTGCCTTATATTTTGTCAATATGCTGTATTGGTTAGCATCTATACTGTATCAGGTTTACAAGCTGTGGAACTGAGCTGTGCTGTACTGGAGCAGAGTAAGTAACTGTTCACTCCTGTGTGTTTGACAGCATGCTGGAGAGCACTAGCCGCCTGGATGAAGAGCACCGGCTGATTGCCCGGTATGCAGCCAGGCTGGCAGCTGACGCAGCTTCAACGGTGAGTGCTTGTAGGAGTGCTGCAGTCTGATTAGCCTCGGAGAAGAGACTGTTTAGGGTTAGAAGCTTGTCGTTGCATGGTGGCCAATTGAATTCTGATTATTGATATCATTTATTTTATTGAGACATAAAATAAAAGCCATGTTTTTACGTTTACCTAATTTTTAAATGTATATTTTAAGCAGCCGGGGACTAAACTGGGTTTGGTGTGTTCACTTGACTTCCATAGAGACTGCTACACGCATACATATTCACCAGTTTTATAGAGCTAAACCGAAAAGGCATTGAAAAGTAGAGCATGTGTATATACTGAGATACACACAGGGATGTCAGGCAGATTGCACATTGCTATGTGTTATACACATACTGGCATTCTAATGATGAGGCATCGCTCAAGTCCCACTGCTTGTTTGACCTTGGTTATGTCATTTTTCATTGCATTGCTTTGTTGTTTTTTTTTTTAGTTTTGTTTTTTTTGGTTTTTTTTAACTATTTTTTGTTTTTTTTCTTCTTCCTCTAGCAACAAGCACAACAGCAGCGGGCTGCTTCAGACATTGCCTTTACCCTCGATGCAAACAAACAACAGCGGCAGCTCATCGCAGAACTAGAAAGCAAAAACAGGCAAGTCCCTTTTCCAAAGCTTTCTCTTGTTCTGTTCCACAAACTAGCATACAGCTCCACAGCACAAATACTGTGGAGAACTTCATTAGTAGCCAACCTGGTACCCTGTTTGCTACGATAAATTACCACACTATCCTCTATTCCCAAGCTGTTTACTCCATGTGGTTGACTAGGCGACAATAGTTAGTCAAAAAATAGGTGAATAACTACTGGCCTTATAACATTGGTTAATAGTGATTAAATATTGTATATATTTGCATAGTTTTTCTTGAGAAACCCATACATCCTATGATGTTGTTGTTGCTGTTGTTGTTGTTTTTATTTCCAATATGACTGTTTCATCTTAGCTGGTTTTAGCGAATGGTGTGTGTGTTTTTCCCAGGGCACCTGAACTGTAAATGACAGTTGTTGTTTACTCTTCTCCTGTCTCGTAGCTGAAGTGAATGCAGAATGTTAAGGGCTCTAGTAAATAGGATGAGGGTTAGCTCATCTGTTCACCTGTATCACAGTGGCTAGATGACTTTAACTGTCAGTTGCAGAGCACTGTGGCCAGGCGTCTGGTGATCGAGCAGACACCTGAAAAGATGACCTTTCCAGCCCCCAGTTGTAATAATCAGTGGAACATAACTGGAGAAAAACAGGGGGTGAAATAATTAGACACTAATTAAAAAGATATGTTTGTTTTTCAGAAGCCTCTGTTTTCTATTGGTTTTAGTGAGATCTGCTCTTTGTGTGGATAAATCAAATTGATTTTATCTTGCATACTACTTTATTGTACAGTATAGCCAACTAGTGACTCAAGGCATCTCTTATGACCTTTTAAACAGCAGATTGGCTTTCCTTCAAGTTGTACTGAATAATTGCATTTTATTTAAGTCTACTGATTAAACTTTGGTGAGGATCACATCAATGCGGGTGACTGTTGGCTGGCCTTCTCATTTTGTTTCAATTATTTTTTCATGTTACCTTGATTGCTGAGAGAAAAACAAACACAAAGTATTTTCAAAAAAGTGTTTTTATTGTAGTGGCAAGTTTCAGTAAGAAACTACAATGTGATTTATTCATTTGTGTTATTTACTGTGTCTCCATTTGCCTCTAACAGAGAAATCCTTCAGGAGATTCAGCGGCTGCGTCTGGAGCATGAGCAGGCTTCCCAGCACAGCCCTGAAAAGGCTCAGCAGAACCCCACCCTCCTAGCAGAACTCCGACTTCTCAGGTACAGCACCGCATGCATGCCCCCCCCCCCCCCCCGTCTCCTCCTCACGCACGCACAGACACATGCAAAGGCACAGGTACACGCACACACGCACACATTTTATTTGTTCTTGTTCATGTGACAAGATAATGTTTTCTGTTAACCGTATTCTCGTCATTTGACCAAAGCGCTTCAAAATATTTGCTTCCAATTTGATAGACAGCTGGATTCTATGATTTTGTAGTTTTTTTTTTTTACACCAAACAAGTCACTTACTCTTTAGCAGCAGATCTGCCACTGTTTTTACTTGCTGTTTAAGCCATCCAAAGCCAAAATTGACCTGAGGGTGCTGGTTAAGCAAGGCAACAATGCCAGATATCCTGCTGCAAAACAGCTGAACAAATATGCGTATTGCTGCTTTTGGAGTGAGAAAGAATCTTGCTGTGGCATCTGAGGCAATCTGTGGCCTAATAGACAACCACAGGAATAATTTGTTCCATCCTTTCTCTTCAGATCCCCTAATTGATAAAACCTTGATGTATCTGATTAGCTCTTTTGAGAAATGCCTTGGAATATTTACCAAGATAGCGGCTGTTTTGTTTTGTTAGTTTTTTGTTTGCTCCAGTATATATGTAACAGCAGACACCAGCGCTCACCGAGGTCCCTTTTTATAGAGGAGGCCTGGACTTTATCCTGGCCATCTAACACCTATAACTCAGTTGTCAACAGCACCATTGAATGCACATTTATGTACTTTTAGTAGGATGGTCATAACTCCATTGCTGTTCATTTTGTTCTTGCCCTTTCTTGAGTGTATATTCCCACTGACTAATGTGGGCCAGTAAAGCTGTCATGCCTCTTAAATCTGATACCTGTCAGCATTGTGCTGTGCTGACAGGAAGCCAGGAAACCAAACTGGTACTGCCTTCTTGTTTTTTTTATTAGGAAATCAAAACATATATATTAGATAAATTGACTTGCAGACAGATCCGGATTAACCCATCACGGCTCCTTAGACAAACACTTCTGGGCCCCTATCTTATATGAATAACAAAAAATATATATATATATATATATATATATATATATATATATATATATATATATATATATATATATATATATATATATATATATATATATATATATATATATATTAGCTTAACACACTCCACCAATTTGCAAAAGGTATCTTTTTCATTTTAAAGTTATTATACATGGTTTTGTTCAGAAACTGTAAATTATGCTGAATTCTAGTTATTAATTATGAAGAAAGTTTCACACAATGCTCTAAAATTAACTGCTGAACGAATCTGCTAATCTGAACGAATCTGCCAGAAACTGTTTAATTGAAGGCTGTGTGCTAAATACATTTCAAAATACATTCGGAAAAACCTGAAGCCTACGTCAAATCCCATAGCAGAGCTTGATAATCACCTTTCCTGATTTACTGAATAAAAATACAATAGTTTGAATATGGACAAGAACACTATATGCTGATTGCTACCCAATTATATACTTCTACATAGGAGATGCTCAAACTTTTGTCCACTAGCAGTTAGTCCCCCATATATATTTAAAAAAAAAAAAAAAAAAAGATTCAGTGGTCTTTTGTGGTTTTTATTGACACTTGTTGGGCTTGTTTTGTGTACAGTGGCTTGCGAAAGTATTGACCCCCCTTGGCATTTTTCCTATTTTGTAGCCTTACAACCTGGAATTAAAATGGATTTTTTGGAGGTTTGTATCATTTGATTTACATAACATGCCTACCACTTTGAAGATGCAAAATATGTTTTATTGTGAAACAAACAAAAAATAAGACAAAAAAAAACAGAAAACTTGAGCGTGCATAAGTATTCACCCCCAAAAAGTCAATACTTTGTAGAGCCACCTTTTGCAGCAATTACAGCTGCATGTCTGTTGGGGTATGTATCTATAAGCTTGGCACATCTAGCCACTGGGATTTTTGCCCATTCTTCAAGGCAAAACTGCTCAAGCTGCTTCAAGTTGGATAGGTTCTGCTGGTTTACAGCAATCTTTAAGTCATACCACAGATTCTCAATTGGATTGAGGTCTGTGCTTTGACTAGGCCATTCCAAGACATTTAAATGTTTCCCCTTAAACCACTCGAGTGTTGCTTTAGCAGTATGCTTAGGGTCGTTGTCCTGCTGGAAGGTGAACCTCCGTCCCAGTCTCAAATCTCTGGAAGACTGAAACAGGTTTCCCTCAAGAATTTCCCTGTATTTAGCGCCATCCATCATTCCTTCAATTCTGACCAGTTTCCCAGTCCCTGCCGATGAAAAACATCCCCACAGCATGATGCTGCCACCACCATGCTTCACTGTGGGGATGGTGTTCTCGGGGTGATGAGAGGTGTTGGGTTTGCACCATACATAGCGTTTTCCTTGATGGCCAAAAAGCTCAATTATAGTCTCATCTGACCGAAGTACCTTCTTCCATATGTTTGGGGAGTCTCCCACATGCCTTTTTGCGAACACCAAACATGTTTGCTTATTTTTTTCTTTAAGCAATGGCTTTTTTCTGGCCACTCTTCTGTAAAGCCCAGCTCTGTGGAGTGTACGGCTTAAAGTGATCCTATGGACAGATACTCCAATCTCCTCTGTGGAGCTTTGCAGCTCCTTCAGGGTTATCTTTGGTCTCTTTGTTGCCTCTCTGATTAATGCCCTCCTTGCCTGGTCCGTGAGTTTTGGTGGGCGGCCCTCTCTTGCCAGGTTTGTTGTGGTGCCATATTCTTTCCATTTTTTAATAATGGTTTTAATGGTGCTCCGTGGGATGTTCAAAGTTTCGGATATTTTTTATAACCCAACCCTGATCTGTACTTCTCCACAACTTTGTCCCTGACCTGTTTGGAGAGCTCCTTGGTCTTCATGGTGCCGCTTGCTTGGTGGTGCCCCTTACTTAGTGGTGTTGCAGACTCTGGGGCCTTTCAGAACAGGTGTATATATACTGAGATCATGTGACAGATCATGTGACACTTAGATTGCACACAGGTGGACTTTATTTAACTAATTATGTGACTTCTGAAGGTAATTGGTTGCACCAGATCTTATTTAGAGGCTTAATAGCAAAGGGGGTGAATACATATGCACGCACCACTTTTCCCGTTATTTATTTTATAGAATTTTTTTAAACAAGTTATTTTTTTCATTTCACTTCACCAATTTGGACTATTTTGTGTATGTCCATTACATGAAATCCAAATAAAAATCAATTTTAATTCCAGGTTGTAAGGCAACAAAATAGGAAAAATGCCAAGGGGGGTCAATACTTTCACAAGCCATTATACTTATATTTCTTTAGGTCTTTTGTACTTATGGTCATACATGGACACATTTGCAGGCTGGATCATTTGCTTCGCTGGTCTGAAGCTGGTGCTGTTTTTAACAGCAGTCTTGACAGTCAGAATTCCATTCAGAATGTCTGTAGACAACAGATTTCTTACCTCTGTTTTTACAAGGTTCATCTTTTATTTCTGCAGTATTGCAAAGCCAACATATTAAACGCAACCTTGGCAAGTGTAGGAAAACGTGGCTCTCCGCTAGGTGTAAACAAGAGCCTAATTTTGTGCCAGTTTTCATCAGCTGCTGGATCCCGTTTAAGATTCATCAAGTCAGTCACTTGTTACTGAATCAATTCCATCTAGGCTATCCACCATATTTCCAATAACAAAAAACCGTTGCAAGCTGGCCGATGTCGCCTGAGCTTGTGTGCTTTGGCTACTTGGTTGAAGAACGTGTATACTAATTTCAGTGCAGTATTGTTAATTGACATTCTTATTTTGATACTTTTCACTGTCATCACATAAGGTGTAGGTATCTGGCATTTGAGCTGATTGGGAAAGCCACAAGCAATACAAAATATACCATATTTATTTTGATTCAAAATCACTGACATTTTTTGTTTACTTTTTTTTTTTTTTTTTTTTTTACTGCCTGGCCTTAATGGACAGGTGGCAACCTTTAGTCAAATGCAGTTTAACGTGGCTTTACTTCATTCTCAATCACCAATACAGCACAGGCTGTGCTTTACTTGCTTTACTGTTGATTGGAGGTGGATTTTGACGCACTCCATTAAAGACCATGTTCTTTCTCCAGGGTCAGGGATAAGGCTTTCAGCACCGATTTGTAAAAAATGTTCTTATGCCCCCTCTTTTGCCGCTTGCATTCTTCTTCTTCTTCTCGTTTCATGTACTTATGCTTTGCTGCCCCTGAAAGAGACATCGTTTGCTGTGTTCAAGCAAAAGTAAGCGAGACAGTAAGTTCCGGGTCAGCCAGTTTGATTTTGTGTGAACACAAGTGAGATACACTGCCTCGGTTGAAATGTCAGTGAGTGAATATCTTCCAGTTTGCGCGCAATTCCAGATCTGTTTAGAAACCTTTTTGTTTTGGGCCCCCCATGACCTTGGGCCCTAGGCAGATGCCTATTTTGCCTATGCGTTAACCTGGCCCTGCTTGCAGGTGATTTCAGCTGTATGAGGGCAGTGGGTTTGGAAAGGCAGCTGTGAGATTGCTTGTGTTAGAGGTCAAACTAAATTAGGGATTCTAGTTGTTGTTGTTGTTGTTGTGCAAAGCCGAACAATATTGACACATGGGGATCAAATCTATCTGTTTATAAATTAGGGGTTTTAGTCTTGACATTTTCTATTGATCGATAATCATCCAATCTATCAATCAAAAAATCACACCTGGTTGCTAAATTGTATTGAAAAGCAATTGCAAGTAATGAGGTTTGGTGGTCCAGTGGTGAAAGAACAGTCACTGATTCACTGGTCATGTTGTAAGTTACTCTGCAGCAGCAGTTGCTGATGCCCAGTTCACCCCCTAGTCTCTGTAGATCACTTTGGATTAAAGCGTAATCAACTAGAGTTAGTTAACTAGAGTTACATTTTTTACAATTTAATCATACAGAATTATTTTTTTTATATAAAATAAAATCAACCAATAGAACTGCATTTTCTCTGCGGCAGTCCAGTTATAAGTGAGCGGAGGCGGGACATAAACAGTTTAACCAATGGGAAAGTCAAAGATCTGCCCTGGTTATGCAGGTGTCCAATCATGAGTGAGCAGAGGCGGGACATAACCATTGAAGGTATTCTCCATTTTAGTTGACAGTCTTGTGAGTTTAACCGATGGGAGAGTCAAAGATCTGCCCCTTGTGCAGTTGTCCAATCATTAGTGATAAATATGCTAGGATGCGCTGTGCAAGAATAGCTGAATTTCACGCAATATTGCTAATATTGTAGAGACCGTTATTGAGAACTTCAAAGAAATACGTTAGAATTGATTTTTTACAAATTAAAAAAAAAAAAAGTCGTCATACAACAAAGACATCGTAGTCGATTTGGTTACAAATACATTTTCAAGAAGAACTTTCTCCGAAAAATTTGATCTTTTAAAGGGAAGTACACACCACAAATACCCAAACTGAAGGAAAGGGATATACTGTGTTTACCTTGGCAATCAAGAGCTGGCATTCAGAGGCACGATGAAGGCAGTTCCTCAAATAGAGGTAATTCTGTGGAATTACTTTCTCTGATTTCTGACTACAACAGCATGTTTAGCAATCATTTGTCGATAGCCACAGTATTCTCAGTTATCTCTGACAAGATTCAGAATGAATAAAAGCAGAAGTACAGGTAGCCAAGTACAAAGCTGTAATGTTAGATTAAACAGTGGACAATGGAAACACAGCTCAGCTGTCTTGTGTTTTCAGGTATTTGACTGACAGTGGCCGAAAAGAACAGTTGTACTGTGAAAATGTGTTACATTTACTAAAATAAAAATATTTCAAATTCCCATTGGGCTTTTATTTATGTATGTATTTATTTATTTATTAGGTTCTATTGATTTTTTAGTGTTACCGGTACTATATGCAGGGCAGCCGCTATAAGATTGTTACCTTTATTAAAAATGTGCATGGATTAATCTACCGATTTAATCAACTAATGCCCATTAATAAATCGATCAAAATGCTTAATCGAGTGACAGCCCTAATAATAATACAAAGTATTACCATAACATAATGCTATTGTAGACAGCCGATCAGTGAAAGAAAACCTCTTCCAGACCAGATGTTTGTGAAACCAATCCAGGTAACTTATTTTTGTGTCTCCCAGATATAGAATAATATGATTTTGCCATTTCCAATTTGTACAAGCTGTAATATAAACTGATATTCTTGCAAGTTTGAAGCTGCTGAAGTAATGCACTGACTGCACGCTTGAACTACAACACAGTCATACAGTGCAGGTTCGTGTCCTGGCTGTGCAAAGTAGAAGCAAAGGGAGCGTTGCAATGGCTCTTAAATGTATTCGCCCCCTTAGACTTTTCAACATTTTGAATATATTTATATTGTGTTACAACATGGAATCAGAATGGATTTAATTAGGAGTTTTTGCCACTGATCAGCACAAAAAAAGGCCATAATGTCAAAGTGAAAAATAAAATCTACAAATTGTTTTAAATTAATTACAAATATAAAACAGAAAATAATCTGCTTCAGAGTCTTCAGAGAATCTGATAACAACTGGATTAAATCATAAAAGTCATAATAGCAGCTGTCTGCTAAGAAATCAGGTTACAAGCAGATGAAAAGATTGAAAAGCCCCTAGAAGTGATTTGTGTTTCAGACATTGTGATTGCACTGTTGACACTGAGCAGTAAAAGAATTGATGTGCCTTGGGCGCAGATCATGCTTCATGTTCGCTGGGTTCTCTCCTCTCCCAGGCAACGGAAGGACGAGCTGGAGCAGAGGATGTCTGCTCTGCAGGAGAGCCGCAGGGAGCTCATGGTTCAACTCGAGGGGCTCATGAAACTTCTGAAGGTAGGCCTCACAATGCAGGCTGTTCACTTGGATATATAAAGGGTTAGATCCACGCTTTCATTTACTACTATATTTGAACATGTTGTTACTGTTACAGAATAAAATAAACAACATAACAAGACCTAAGAGGCCTTGAATTATATTAGTTACTGTTTGGTTTTAGTTTTAAAAATGTAAAAGCAGTTTTTTTTCATCCTTTTTAAAAAGAAACATGTCAATCAAATAGAGGTTATGCTTTGAAAGTATGCCCTAGAGACTCCAATTTTTTTTTTTTTCTTCCAGGAGAGTCTTGACTGGATACTAAGTTTATTTTAATTAAACATCTTTCTATGCTGCTGATGATGAAGCATGTCTGAGATATTTATTCTTTCCATCAAATATTGTATAATATACACACAGTGGTGCGGCACTCTTGAGATAAAACTACAACAGCTTTACTTCTTATTCATGTTAATACATTAAGGAATACTTGTACTGTAATTGAAATGTTCAAATTTCTTCTAATTTAGGGCTAAATGAAAACAAAATGCCCTGAGATGTAGTATACCTGTTCTAGCTCTAGAAATGTAATTGGATTGTTATTACTGATACATGGATGAAAACTCTTTTAAAACACAAGCTTGATACAGCATGTAGGCTAGACATCATAAAAGCATTTAAATACACGGAATATACATTTTAAAGCATTGTTAGCCTTCACAAGGGATTAGCAAGTCTTTGGTATATATGTTTAAGTTTTTGGTTTTCTTTCTAATAAGTGCGTACTTATTCTACATGCATTGGGTAGATTAGGTCTCTTATGAAATAATTTTAATATAATTGGACACTTCCAAGTTTACATTTTTAATGACCAACCTTTTCTACAGGAGGAAGAAATGAAGCAGGCAGTAAGTTTTCAGTCTTAACAGAGGCAAACAAACCTAACGTTTAACGCTAATACTGTAGTTTGCTTTTTATAAGGCCTTGGGCTTGAGATTTCTGACTTACTATTTATCAAATGGAATGACTAATGCAGTGCTGTTTGTGAAATGGTTTGTGGAAAATAGAATGCAATGACAAAAAAAAAGTTGCATTGGCGGCCAGCAGCTAAATGTAGAGGTTCCACCGTTAACTGCACACTTCATTATTTTTAACCAGTCAGTATGCAGATTGGAGACCAAAGGAAGATATGCTAGATGGATCTCATTTTAAAAGCATATCAATGCCAATATATATATATATATATATATATATATATATATATATATATATATATTATATATATATATATAACCGTGCCCATGGGTTTTTGGAAAAAACCTTTTTATTTATTAATTTGAGAATTTAAAGAAAATGTTGAAAACATGACAATGCATTTGTAAGCGCAGGTCTCTTGCCGGCATAATAAAGACAACATTAACACAAGCTTTTGCATTAAGCCTTTTCTTAACTGACAGGATATCAGTGTTTTACATTAAACAGTAACACACAGCAAGTGGCAAGTACATATCAATAATAATAACTGTGACGACAATTCTTCTCAGGAATTAAATCACAAAGGAAACAACACAACAGGGCTCTGCAGTGCGACTAATGTGGTCGGATATGCAAATAAAGATTTATTTGTGCAAACATAAATTTTTATTTAGACACGTGTTTCACTTGAAATTCTTAAAGGTTCACTATAAAAAATAAACGTAATTTTCTGACCAGTAGAAAATATTTAAAAAAATAACGTCAAATAAAAAACTCAGAGATCTTAACTCTCATAGCTCAATCGTAATGTACTCTGGGAATGTAGTTTATTGGTTTCCACTGCGCACTGTTAATTATACATTAAAAAACTACAAATCCCATACCCCACCAATTTCACAGATGGCAACTCGTTTCCAGATAGTTTGAAAGTCAAGTTGAGAAAAATAATTATTTTCATATGTACGGTGTCGATATTAGGACATCTTCATACATCAGGCAAAAAAGAGTCATTATGTGCTCCCTTCCTGAATCTCCCTCCTCTGAAACTCCCGCCTCCCTTCATCATACTTCATGCTTCCTCCTCCCTCCACATCATTTTTGCTGGTCTGAAGTGGTCAGCCAATAAAAAAAACGTAGATTTATGAAACAATTAACACAAATTATAAATTAAAATGAGAATATTGAAATAACTCGGTAATTTATCTAATTGGAATGAATTGAAAATAAATGAAACTCATGAAGAGACAAAGTAATGAATATATTATTCTGGGGAGGGGAACTAAAATAAATAAAATGAAGGGAGTAGGAAAAAAAGGGGGTACCGCCTATAATATCTGTAGAGATAAACATCCTTAAATTAACAATAGAAAAGGAAAGAATGATTATTTTCTAGGAAATAGAAAATGTATATCCATAGCATTTAAAAAAAAAACCTAAGTATTCTACCCACTAAATAAACTCTTAGACTGTGAAATTATCAAAAAGTTAACTGATCTCAATTATTTATAATTATACAAGCAGTAAGGTTCTTTCTTTAGCCAGCAGATGGCAGCATGCTTCTCACACACACACACACACACACACACACACACACACACACACACACACCTAGGTGCTCATGATACTATCCTTGCCGCTGTCACATGCCTCCCAGTCCTCCAAGGATGGCCCCAGACGGTTTTACTGTGCTTTCAGATACAGTTCCAGAAATACTGATGGTTCGGCAGGTGGTGAGTGTGGAAACAGTACCATTGGCTCCAGTTTCTATCTCTCGTAGTCTCAATGACCCCAGAGGATCACAGGAGAGATGATAGTGATCTTGACCGTACCAATGCAATTCAGCACCACATCCACACAGGTGGTCATGCCTTATCCGGGAACCTCTCTGTCGTATGGCTTAGCCCCAGAAGGCCGCTAGCCAACAGCAAATACAGATAATGCTAGATCAAGGCATTATCGAACCATCATCAAGTCCCTGGGCTGCTCCAGTAGTAATTGTTTGGAAGAAGGATTGGACCTGGAGGTTCTCTGTAGATTACCGGTAACTCAATGAAAAGGACGCATACTCCTTGCCGAGAATAGATGACACCCTCGATGCCTTGGGGTCGGCCCAGTACTTCGCTACATTTGACCTTACCAGTGACTACTGGCAGGTCAAAGTTTGTCCAGAAGACCGATCCAAGACAGCATTTGTTACCTCCCAAGGCTTATTTGAGTTTAATGTGATGCCCTTTGAGCTTGCAATGCCCCCAGTACTTTTGTTAGAGGCTGGTGGAGCTCACCCTTGCAGGTCTACAGTGGCAAGCTTGTGTAGTTTATCTAGATGACATTATTGTGTTCAGCTGCAGCTTCAGTGATCATATAAGACACTCCAGAGACTGCAGGAGAGGTGAAGCCAAGCAAGTGTTACTTGCTACACGACACGGTTCATTACCTGGGTCATGTAGTGTTAAAGAGGGTGCTGCCACAGACCCACAGAAGGTAGCTGCAGTCCAAGAATGGCATGTGCCCCAAACTGTCAAGGATATTTGCAGTTTTCTTGGGATTGCCTCTTATTATCGACAGTTCATACCAGGGTTCTCTCTTATTGCTTATCCACTCTTTGACTTCACTAAGAAGGGATGACTATTTGAGTGGACTGCAGATTGCCAGGAAGCTTTTGAGGTACTTAAAGAATGTTTGAGTTCTGCCCCAGTACTTGCTTATCCTGATTTTGAGTAACCTTTTTTCTTGGACACAGATGCCAGCGATAGAGGAACAGGAGCAGTTCTCTTACATTGCAAGGGAGGTGAAGAGAAAGTCATAGCTCATACTAACAGTACTTTGTCTTCGGTTCAACGCAATTACTCTGTGACCAGGAGAGAACTTCTAGCAGTGGTGGTATTCACAACCTATTTCCATGGATTACTCAGATGGCTAAAAATGTTTAAGAACTCTGAAGGGCAACTTGCACGATGGGTGGACAGTTTAGACAGTTTGACTTTGACATTGTGCACCGGGCAGGAACAAAACATCAAAATGCTGATGTGATGTCTCGTTTAGTGCAACAGGATAGCATAGATGTCTGTCCTATGTGGGTTCCCCCAGAAGACAGTGGGGTGAAACGCATGCGAGTGGCACAGGCTGAAGATCCAATACTTTGCATCGTCAAGGGTGGACTGGATCGGAGCAAGACCAAACCTCCGGCTGCGCTTGCAAGGGAAGATCCCATTGCCCTACAATACATCAACAACTGGAAACAACTGCAACTTTGTCAGAGGCTGATCTGTCACAAAACCAAACAAAACATTGTCAGCAGTGGGAGCTACTAGTTATGGTCCCAGAGATATTGGAGCGGCTCCATGGAGGACCTGGTGGTGACCACTTAGGTACAGAAAAAACGTTGAGGAAGGTTCAGGAAAGGTATTGGTGGCCAGGTTGGCATCGGGATGTAAAAGACTGGTGTCGCAGCTGCAGGGTCTGTGGTAGCTGGAAAAATCCCAACTAAATAGAGCACCAATAATGACCAATCCTGTCTCAAGACCTTTTGAACGTGTTGCAGAGGACCTGTATGGAGAGCTCCCTGTAACCCATGAAGGGAACTGCTATATAATGGTTGTGATGGACTACTTCACCAAATGGCCTGAAGACTTTATTCCTGACATCAAAGCCAAGGCCATCGCATGGACATTGGTTGAACAGTGGGTCAGCAGGTTTGGTGTTCTGGAGTCACTTCATTCTGACCTATCACCCTCAGTCAGATGGCTTGGTTGAGAGATATAACCACACTTTAGGGCAGTTGTTTGCAATGCGAATGAAAGACTGACAGCATGACTGTGACAGACAACTTATACCTTATATCTTTCTAGCATTCTGAAGTAGCCCACAGGAATCGACAGGAATGTCACCACATGAGAGGCTTTTTTCAAGGAAAGCTAGGCTTCCAGTAGACACAGAATAGGAAGCTCCCCAGTGTCAATATCGAGGACATTCTGACAATGTAAAATAGATGGCGCGCCGGCTAAAGCTTGGGAGAAAATTAGCTACACAGTACAATCTCATGGTGACAGAAAACGACAAAGGGACCAACCTTGGCATGGGCCCTACGCCTCTTGAAAAAAAGTCTGGGTGCATTTCCCAAACCGGAAACAGAGTTTGTCTCCTAAGCTACAGTGTTCCTGGAGGAGACCATATACTTTCGAAAGATTTCTTCACAGTCATGTATACATGCTCCTGGACCCTAATGGGTGCATGACATGCCCAGTCAGTCATCCAGGGAGCAGCAACTGGAGAGAGAGGATGATAGTATGATCCATGTGCGGCACCTCTGGAACACAGCTATTCAATGCCACTTGGGGATGGTTTGGAACCAAGAGGGACAAGTGCGCCATCACCTACAGGCATGAACAGAAGTACTGATTCCCCTGAAGCAATTTGTTGGGACACTTTAGCTTCTGCCTTCTTAGAGGGGTTCCCTGTAGAAGAGTCAGCCTCGACAGTACCAATAGAACAGCCCAGGGCTGATGAGAATTTTGGGAGATGGTGACCGGCGCCTCAGCTTCACTGAGTATAGCATGTGCCCCCGAAGTCCCAAAGACCACAAAGAAAGACAATACCCTAAGACTGGGAAGAGTATCTCCATTTCGTTGGAGAGTGACACACAAACCATTAGGGGATTGAGCCTCTGACGCAAGTGCACGTCTTCTTCAAGGGGGAAACCATGTAGCGAAAATCAAGTCTTTACAATCTGTACTTACACGGGTTATTAGATTAACACCACAAACAGCATTGCGCGGGGTGAGATGGTTTTTATTATTTTAAAAATTTGCTAACATTGGGAGAGCATAGTTGGACTGGGAGAGCTAGACTATATATATATATATATATATATATATATATATCATCACAACCTATATATATATATATATATATATATATATATATATATATACAGTGCCTTGCAAAAGTATTCAGACCTCTGACCAATTCTCTCATATTACCGAATTACAAATGGTACATTGAAATTTCATTCTGTTTGATATTTTATTTTTAAACACTGAAACTCAGAATCAAATATTGTAAAGTGACTTTGGTTTTATGTTGGGAAATATTTTTAAGAAAAATAAAAAACTGAAATATTTTTCATTGCGTAAGTATTCAACACCTGTGCTGTGGAAGCTCCCAGTTTGCACCGAAGAAAGAAATTGCCCTAACGAGGACACAGTTACCTTACCATTGGCCTCCACCTGTGAACCATTAAAGTTGCTGTCACATTTTCTGGATAAAAACCCCACTGTTGAAGGATAATTGGTAAGGCTGTGAATCTGAAGGAAAATGAAGACGAAAGAGCATTCTACAGAAGTTGGAGATAAGTAATACAAATGCATAGATTAGGGAAAGGGTACAAAATAATATCCAAGTGTTTGGATATCCCAGTGAGCACAGTTGGATCAATAATCAGGAAGTGGAAGCTGCATCACACCACCCAGGCACTGCCAAGAAAAGCCCGTCCCTCAAAACAAGAAGGAGACTTGTGAGAGAAGCCGCAGAGAGGCCAACAATCACTTTGAAGGAGCTACAGAGCTCAGTGGCTGGGAGTGGAGTAATGGCGCACCAGTCATCCATATCAAGAGCTCTGCATAACACTGGCCTGTATGGGAGGGTGGCAAGAAAGAAGCCGTTACTCAAAAAGTACCATCTGAAAGCACATCTGGAGTTTGCCAGAAAGCATGAGAGTGACCTAGCTGCGATGTGGGAAAAGGTTTTGTGGTCAGATGAGACCAAGATAGAGGTTTTTGGCCAAAACTCAAAGCGCTGTGTGTGGCGCAAACCTAACACTGCCCATGCCTTAAGACACACCATCCTTACAGTGAAGTATGGTGGTGGCAGCATCATGCTGTGGGGATGCTTCTCATCAGCAGGGACTGGGCATATTGTTACAATTGAAGGAAAATACAGGAAAATACTGCAAGAGAATCTGCTTCAGTCCGCTAAAAAACTGAAGCTGGGGAGGAAATTTACCTTTCAGCAGGACAATGATCCCAAGCACAAGGCCAAAGCAATATTGGAGTGGCTCAAGAACAAAAAGGTAAATGTCCTATAGTGGCTCAGTCAAAGTCCTGATCTCAATCCCATTGAGAATCTGTGGCACTATTTGAAAATTGCGGTCAACAAGCGTCGTCCAACCAACCTGAACAACCTGGAGCAAATCTGCGAAGAAGAACGGGCCAAAATCACTCCGACACTGTGTGCAAAGCTGGTACATACTTACCCCAAAAGACTTAAAGCTGTTATTGCAGCGAAAGGTGCCTCTACCAAATATTAATATGTAGGGGTTGAATACTTATGCAAGCAAGATATTTCAGTTTTTTATTTTTCTTAAAAATATTTCCCAACATAAAACCAATGTCACCTTACAACAATTGATTTTGAGTTTAAGTGTCTTAAAATAAAATATCGAAAAGAATGAAATTTCAATGTACCATTTGTAATTCAGCAATATGAGAGAATTGGTCAGGGGTCTGAATACTTTTGCAAGGCAGTGTGTGTGTACAGTGCCTATAGAAAGTCTACACCCCCTTTCAAATTGTTCACCTTTTATTGCCTTATAGCTCGGAATTAAAGTTTTTTTTTTTTTTTAAATTTATCTACACATCCTACCTCACAACTTCCAAGTGAGAAAAAATATTCTAGAAATCTGTAGAAAATTAATTAAAAATAAAAACTGAAATAGCTTTGTTGGATAAGTGTCCACCCCCCTTGTAATAGCAATCCTAAATTAGCGCAAGTGTAACCAATCACCTTCAAAATCACACATCATGTTAAGTGGCCTCCACCTGAGTTAAATTGTAGTGATTCACATGATTTCGGGATAAATTCAACAGTTCCTGTAGGTTTCTTCTGCTGGGTAGTGCATTTCAAAGCAAAGACCATTTATTTTGAAAGGTGCTTTCAAAAGACCTCCGGGACAAAGTTGTTGAAAAGCACAGATCAGGGGATGGGTATAAAAAAAAAATCAAAGGCCTTGAATATCCCTTGGAGCACGGTCAAGACAATTATTAAGAAGTGGAAGGTGCATGGAACCACCAAGACTCTGCCTAGATTAGGCCGTCCCTCCAAACTGGATGACCGAGCAAGGAGGAGACTGATCAGAGAGGCTACCAAGAGGCCAATGGCAACTTTGCAAGAGCTACAGGCTTTTAGGGCCAAGACTGGTCAAAGTGTGCATGTGACAACAATATCCCAAGCACTCCACAAATCTGGCCTGTGTGGTAGGGTTGCAAGAAGGAAGCCAGTACTCAAGAAAGCCCACCTTGAAACCCGTTTGAAGTATGCAAAAAAACACTCAGGAGATTCTGTAGCCATGTGGCAAAAAGTTTTGTGTTCTGACGAAACTAAAATGGAACTTTTTGGCCTAAATGCAAAGCATTATGTTTGCTGCAAACCCAACCCAGCACATCACCCAAAGAACACCATCCCTACTGTGAAGCATGGTGGTGGCAACATCATGTTATGGGGATGTTTCTCATTGCAGGGACTGGGGCACTTGAGAGGATAGAAGGAAAAATAAATGGAGCAAAGTACAGAGAAGTCCCTTGAGGAAAACCTGCTGCCCTCTGCAAGAAAGCTGAAACTGGGACGGAAGTTACAGAGGAGGGAGTTACAGAGGAGGGAGCACATAATGACTCCATTTTTGCCTGATGTACAAGATGTTCTAATTTGGACAACATACATGTGATTGGAAAAGTTTCAAAAGAGAACCGCGATGGACAAAATTCAGATATGTCGGCGTCTTTACAAGAAAAGAGCAATGAAGGTATATTATTATTATTATTATTATTATTATTATTATTATTATTATTATTATTATTATTATTATCTTAACGGTACTGAGGGTTTTTTTTTTAATCATACCCTGTGAAAGATCTGGGTACCCAGGTATTTCACGGCGGTACCCGATTCCGGATTTTCTACCCGTGCTGACCTGTATAATATGACTACGACAGTAGTAACCAGACAAGTAATTGTTTTCTAGGGTTTTTTTTTTTTTTTAATCCCTTGCTTTTTTGTATCTGTGTCTTGTTGATATTGATCACTTCATCAGCTGATATTTCTGCATTCAGATTATAATTACTCCTATGGAGCATTCAGCCCCTGTTTTTAATACCATAGTTAGTATTGCCTTATCCATGTCTTTCTGTGCGTCTTATCTATGATGTTGTCTAATACTAATTGATCAAAAAATAAAACGTCAACAAAGCCAGCTCCACCTAAGTGCCACCTAATTGACTGAAATTGTAAAGTTGCAATACAGCTTTGTAATACATAGCTAAATTGTAGATGTTTGAAGAGGCAAAACCCATTAGACTAATGAAACTGGAAAAACTGCTTCCCTAATTTGAAATGTTTGGCACTGATGATCTAGCTGCTTCCAACAGCAAAAAATAATATTCAGTCATCTGTTGTTGTTACACACCCATCTTTATTTGTTAAGGTTGGAGCTACATCTGGGTGCACTTCTTGAAATGAAGCTGAAAACAATTACTTGTCTCAGTACTGTTCCTGCTCTCTAAATTATATGTGAAACCACAATATTACAGTGCTGATGTGCACGCTGGTCATCTTTTTGTAGTTTACATATTTTCTTTTTCTTTTAACAGCAGTTTGTATGCCTTGTAACTGTACCCTTGAGATTTAGAAAATAGCATTTTAACAGCATGCACTTTTGTTATGTTTTGTAATTATATGAACCATGTCAGAATTACAGTAGACAGTAAGTCTCTGTGTTTCATAAAGCTTTTGAATTTTACTATGCATTCCCTGGCATCAGCCTATGACAAAGATATGTGACATTTGATATTGTTAGCCATACGCATTAAACACAGGGTGTCTTGCACTGCCTTCTTTAAGTTATTCTTGGTTGATGCTTTAAAACAGAAAATGTTTGTTTTTATTGAATGAATAATAAAGTACTTGCTAGCTGTTTTAAAAGACATTCCCCTCACATCTCGCAGTAGCTTTTGAAAACATTTGAATTGTGCAGGGGTGTTTTGCCAAGGAATGTAAATTAAAAGCTCTCTTCACCTATTATGTTTTTTCTGGACCACATGCACTATATGTGAGCTCTCTTAGGACCTGTGCTGTTGTGAAAAGCATGTTAAATTCTTCATTTTGTTGACATATTTCATAACAAGAAGCAGCAACTCTGAGACACAGGAAATTTCTTTGCTGTTTCTGAGTTCACCGTCCTGGAGCACAATCCATCAGTTTTTCTTCATACTAATGGCTAGCTGTGTTCTCTCTGGCAGGGATTTAAATGGACCATTAATATCTCTTTCCTATTTCAGACACAAGGGGCAGGCTCCCCTCGCTCGTCTCCCAGCCACACCATCAGCCGGCCCATCCCAATGCCGATTCGCTCTGCATCCGCCTGCTCGACGCCAACCCACACACCTCAGGATTCTCTCACTGGCGTTGGAGGAGACGTACAGGAAGCCTTTGCTCAGGGTAGGTGAAGCTGTTTCAGCTTCACAAATTTGATGATATTAAAAAAATGATTCTCTACTATTGTTCTTGTTCACAGATACTGATTTTAATTTCCCCAGGATGAAATGTTACCAACTGTGCATTGCACACAAGCCTCTGAGACTAGCCTTGGCAGCCTGGTTGAAGCAAAGTAATCATTTTACCATTATGGCTGCCTGTGCCTCCAGTTAAATAACCCTTGTGCTACAGTGTAGAACGTCATTGGTGTGCAGCGTTTCTCTGAAGAAGCATAAAGGACCGATCGGACAGAGCACTCTGCTTTTTTCAGCACCACGAATTGCATGCAGGTGACGATTTAGTGCATTCAGCTATAGCTGAACATTATAAATCCCAGGGACAGGTTTAAACTGGTAAGAATGAAATAGTGCAAACATGAAAAGGCAGTGATATCAGTTACTGACTACAGCAAGTAAGGGTAGGCATGGAATGCCATTCTGTAATGAGAAACCCAATTAGAGGTTTTGCATTAACACAAGGGATAGCCTCCTGCCCCTGAAGGTGTCACCTGCTCAGCTGGAGGTAAAAGGTGAACAAAGCAAAGGGCAGGCAAAAAATGTCACCAAACAGAATGCAGTGTGCTGAAGAGAGGGAGGGAGCATTAAAAAGTAAACCAACAGTAGTCTGCCATTTCAAGAGCTGCTATAAAGGCGACCTATTGATTGAAAATAACAGTAAGTGTGATGGCGATTTAAACATGTCTTACTGTGCCAAGAGGATTTCTATTTATTTATGTATGTTTTATCTTACAGCTATGTGATTGTCTGTGTAATGGGCAGCGTTGTGTGATATGCTGCCATTGTGGAGAGATGAGAGGAGGTTAAGGTATTAAGGGATGAATATGATAACAAGGTTCTGAGGACAGCAAAATGCCTTTTCAATATTTAAATAATGTGCTGCCAGTGCCGCCCATTTGCACACACACAGGTCTTGAAGATTTCCACATCAGTGATGTAGAGGGATTAAATAAGCTACAGAAGATTAAAAAATAAATAAAATCATCGGGCCCTGATGTTATTTATCCAAGGGTGTTTAAGGAAACAAGGTTAGAAATAATAAATGGATTAAAGTCTTTAAAATGTGGGTCGCCGGTTCGAGTCCAGGCTATTCCACTGCCGACCGTGGACGTGAGTTCCCCGGGGGTGGCGCTCAGTTGGCCGAGTGCCACTCGGAGTGGGGAGGGTTTAGGTCGGCCAGGGTGTCCTCGGCTCACCACGCACCAGCGGCCCCTGTAGACTGGCCGGGCGCCTGCAGGCCTGCCTGCAAGTGACCCAGAGCAGTATGGTCCTCGGACGCTATGGCTTTGAGGTAGCTGCATGGCGGGGCTGCAGAGTGAAAAGAAGCGGACAGCTGACGGCACACGTTTTGGAGGATGCGTGTGTGTCTGTCTTCATCTCTGTCAAATCAGCGTGGGGGTTGCAGCGGTGAGCCAGGCTACCGAATTAGCCATTTCAAATTTTGGAGAAAATGGGGTAAAATTGGCGATTTTTCCAAATTTAAAAAATAAAAAGTCTTTAAAATGTGTGGGGATGCACAGATTAATGGAACCAGTAATCCTAAAAGTAGTCGTATGTTACTTTAAAAAGAAAATCCCAGTCCTGCATTTACTTGCTTGTGCTAATCATGATTCTATTCTCACTCACATTTCCTTTGCAATGTCTTTGTGACTGTCTCCCTCTAGTGGCGTAAAACAGCGTAAAACTTAATAGTTATGGACTTGTCCCACCTAGGCCAACATTAAAGATACAATATGCTTTCTGCCTCAACCCCAGTATTCATTTGAATAGGAAACAACAAATATCATTAGATTTATATAGGACCTCTCATGCCATGAATCCCTGTGGGTTTTACAAGGAAGCATCAACACCTAAAACCCAGCAAGGACACCCTCAACCGTCTGTGCACATTAAATGTTTCCTAGCAATGGGGGAATGTGAGAGACCCCTGTTAACCAGGTTGTTTCCGAGATTTGAAGTAAGATACCCCTCGTATTGTCCTTCCCCATGAGCATTGAGAATCACCCCCTGAATGCCTTGTCATTCTGATACTGGAGAATTGTTAAAGTAGACATCTTGTGTTGTGTGTGTGTGTATGTATATACACATATGGTGCCAAATAACACCCTTTTATAACCATAGCTCTGCCCGTTCTTTTGCCCATTGGCACAATCATAACTCTGCCCCAAATTGACTGTTAAGGCACCCAGTCGTTCTTCGTGTGTGACGCTCACAGACTCGCGTACACATACAGACTCATGCAAGCAAAGAACACACATGCAGATTATAGAGGCTTGTAAACAGCAAACAACATTCCCTTCCCCAGTCCATAACACAGTCCATTTCACATGGGTCCTTTGCAGCAGCAGCCCCGGTGCTACAATATGTATACTCAGGCAGTCAAAATTATTGTGTCACCGGACTTGAAACAGAATGACTATCTGGCTATCTCTGAATAGCTACTGTATTGGTCTCCTCTTTACATATAGGGAAAATATAGTCAAGCCATCTCACTATCTAAAATGTTCAACATCTTTTAGCAGTACAGAAGGACTACAGGTGGGGCTTGTATTGGACAATTTTTCCCACTCAGGTTGCTTACTCATAAATATATGGTATACCTGAAAAGATAATTGTCTCCTTTTTAAATGTTTGCAAATTTGTTTTCATTAAATCATAACTACAAGTGCAGTGATGCCCCAAATATTCTCAATTTACTACCAAGTCATCATGACTGTGGGGCAATTGATCCTCCTTTTACTCCAGTGGTGACTCCATGATACCACATTGAACTGTCAGTCACTATTTCAGATACATTTTGGGGTAAAGAAAAATTGTCCCACATTTGCTCTTGTGAGATGGATTGATGATCATTAAAATATTTTGCATGCATTAAGAGAGGAGACGATTAGCTATTTGAGGATAACAAGATGGCGAGTAATGAATGGGTCTGAGTGGCATAAAAGGGGAATAGATGTTCCATCACAGTCATTCTGTTTTAAGACTGGAATAATTGTAACCATGGAAGTATGTATGTATGTATGCATGTACTGTACCATTTATATATATATATATATATATATATATATATATATATATATATATATATATATATATTATATATATATATATATATTTTTTTTTTTTTATTTGTGTTCATCATAAATAATTAGCATGGGATTCTTCATCTACTATGTGTCTTGTTGGATCAATTGCAAACAACTTTCAACCCCAGTGGTAGATTGAAACAAGGCATTAGTCGCTGGGTAGAGTAGTTGTATTGCTCAGACTGTTTGTTTTTTTTTTTGCTTGTTTTTGCTAGTAAATACTCTCTGATAATGTAGATCTCCACTCCCTTCAAACTAGACCCAGTATCTTTTTGATCCCACTTAATAACGTGTGTTGTGCATTCACCAGGCTCCAGGAGGAACTTAAGAAATGACCTGTTGGTGGCAGCTGACTCCATCACCAACACCATGTCGTCACTCGTGAAGGAGCTCAACTCGGGTAAGAGACGCATGGCCACCTGCCTTGAACAATTTTACCTTTCAGTCATTTGGTGTCCTTTTAGATAGAATCGGCAGCCTTTTACAGTCCCTGACAGTTAATGGTTTACCACTAGAAAAGTTTCACTGTTCTGGGTAGTCATTAGTGCCAATTAAAAAAATGTAATTAGAAAGTGTCAGATATAAAGAGATCAGAAATAATACCCATTTTCAACCCCCTATACCCCCTGTTAGTATTACATTTTTTTAAAACCCTTACTTTGTCACAAATTACGATTGTAATATATTTTACACAGCTTAAAAGCAGGTGACTGCTACCTGAACTGTGAATTGTTAATCCACACAAATGATTACCCCTGTACAGACCAGTTCTGCAAGTGTCAGCTGAGAAAGAAAATAATACAAATATCTGGTTTAGAAATGTTGAGTTGATACATTAGCTTAAATGCTTTTAGTCTTTTCGAAAGTAAATTTTCTGTGAAGTGTCAGAAAAATGTAGCGTGGCATGCTGCACTGCTTTTCAACCTTTCAAGCTTTTGAAACTCAACCAAAGGTTGGGAAATGTCTGTCTTATGCACAGGTGTCCTTTGTGCTGCTTGAGTGTGAGACCTGGTCCATGTTATCAACAGATAGATAGGGTTACAGTAGAACAAGACAATAACTTCTCAGTCGGGGGATTTGTATAAGAACGTGCATTATGCTGAAGTGTTCCATCACCTTTGTTGTAGCCTCTCTAAAATGCAACCATCTCCAGTGTGGTCCCTCTCCTACCCTCCACTCCCATCTGCTGCTTTGTATTTTCCCTTTTGTATATACATATATTGCTTTCCTTTAGAGACCAGTAATATCTAGTGTGTACATTTTCATTGCAATGTCAAGATTAGTGTATAATTCCCACTTGGGCTCCAAATGTGGGCCCTGAAAAAGAAACTCATTTATAAAGCACTATACAATTCTGTTTAGTCCCGTATATACCTTTAATTTACCTTAGGCACTGAATATGTACAATTGCTTCAGGCGGGACATTTTGGGTAATGGTCATTTGCATGTTCACAAGGTCATATCTAGATGGTTCCTAAGCCAACCGCTTGCAGATAAAGTGCAAACACGGGCAGATGAAGCTGAGAAACCCAGATATCCCTGCAGCGCTGAAGGTGACAGTTCTGTGTGGGAGCACTGCTACAGGAGATGGACCATCATCTCATTTCTTTGAACCTGAATTTAAGCATTGGAGCACGAAGTGTCAGCAGCATGGGGCTCTACAGGCAAAAAGAAAAAAAAAGTAGGAAGCAGCCATCAGAGGTGCAGAGTCATGGAATTCTGCAGATGTGTGCCTCTTTGGAAAGGTCATGCCATTCCCTTGAGACCCACCTAACCTTGCACATGAACAGAACATCCTATTCATTGAGTGTGACCAGCCTTGGTAGCCAGTGAAGCAGGCCACAAATACGCAGATACACGTTTGCATGAAGTGCAGAGTGCTACATGAAACATTTAATGTATTCACCCACACATAATATATTATTTGAGCAAAGAGACCAAGATGGGGTTAATAAATTCTGCACATGCACGACGGCCCTGGTTGTAAAACAGTATGCTTTCCTTTTACACTGGAAGCATTGAGAAGAAGAAGAATACTATTGTTATTATATTGAATCTCTTTAGTTGTCTTTTATCAGTAGAAGCTTAAATAAGCTTTACTTGCTCTCTGCAGAAGATGGCAGTGGGGAGGAGGATGAGGACATACTACTGAATGGACAGGACAGGGGTAAGTCAGCCTATCCTGAGCTGTACCCGTCTCCCCCGAGACTGCACCTCTGTCCTGATTGCTCCGTGAAACACACAGCACAGTGCAAGCTCTCTTCGTGGTACCTTTTAATCAGTGGTGCTACTGCACCAAAGCTAAAAGCATTCAGCAAGTGGTAGCATGGGGTGCAAGACCTAGCACACCTGGTGTCCTTTCAGTTTAGCTTGTGGTCGTTTCATCAATTCTTCATAATAAATACTGTAGGTTGGCTTGGACAAGCCATACTTTAATTAAAAGTGCTTTGCAGCATCAAAGCCATAACCTGCTCTGTATACACTGAAGACCCTGTCTTTGGTTTGAATTATATTCCAGTGATGACCTATTTTATTGAGGAAGAAAACCCTTTCAACCCAACCCTTTTTTTCTAGTGCAAATGCATATTTGATGGTTTTTTTTAATGATGTATGTTGGATACTTGCATATTCATATATGCAGATTCAGTTTTCCAGTTTTCCAGTTTAACATGTTTTTTAGAAAGCCCCAAGTATGTGTCATTGAGGTCCTAGTGGCAGGTAACAGTTTTTGCATGTTGGGTCTTTATTCATAAAATGTTTTTTACATTTCTGTTATTTTTAGGGGCTTTTGCAACTTGCTATATCGTTTTAATGGGTTTTTTTTGTTTGTTTTTTAAAGCAAATTATAAACATTGCAAACACAATGTTGGTCTAAATATTTTAATATCATTAAATTGTTAAATCTTTAGCCAGTTAAATTCAGTGCACAGAGTTGCACTTTCCCCGCTATGATAATTACAACATAGTTTAACTTCATTTGTTTACTTTCTAGGTACCGGTAAATGCTTTTTTGGATCAAAACAATGACCAATACATTTATATGACAAATACATGCTATACACAGATCACCAGCATAATTGCATTTATTCTAATGTGCTCGATTGCCTGGAAATCCAGAATAAAGTTCCTGCATGTAACAGTTCATTAATTAAAAAAGAGGTCAGGTGTAGTTTAGCAGATCATTTTTCTTACTCTGTGTTGGATAACATGGAAATAAGTTTTAGTGTAATACAAGATACAGGTGTTTACAGGTTTGTACACTCTGTTAGTTTTAAAGGGAGATTGTCAGAGGAGGCATAGTAACTGGTAAGTGCGAAATTGTAAGATTGTATTTAATTACATCGATGGCGACCATCTGACTGCTAGAATAAATACAATTGCACACTGCTGGAGGAACCTTTGTGAATAATGGCTGCCCAGGCTCCTATTGAGATATTTTGTTTCATTAGAAGCTGGCAGTGAGACAGAAAGTAATGTGGACTCTGACTTCGGGCGTGCTCACTTTGATGACCTGGTCCCGTCTCCCACCTCGGAGAAGGCTTTCCTCGCACAAATCCACGCCAGGAAACCAGGGCATCTCCACAGCGCCTCAGCGACTGGCACGATCCGCAAGGACCTGTAAATATCTATCCTCCTAAAATGTTAAACTAATACAGATTAGAAGTATGTTAAACTATTCCAGATGTAGCGCAGTCCCAGTTTCTGTGTTAACCACTGTGCTCTTGGACAGTGGAACGGAAGAAGGGGATGATGAGAGCTACGAGAACGACTCGGTCCGCCAGCTTGAGAACGAACTGAAAATGGAGGAATTCCTGCAACAAAGACAGCAGGAGAAAACCTACATGGTAAGGAAGGTGTGCAGTGTTTTATTCATTTAGTGAGATGAAGTCAACCGGGACAGGATGTGACATCTCATTCACAATGAATTTCTTTGATAATCAGAACCCACGGGCATCATATGCAACACCAGGTTCCATACACTTCTGTTTGCACGTTTTCTTCTTGTTTTGAATGTGTTATAACAGGCGGCTGTGCTCTTTGGTGTGCAGTTGTTTTGCATGCTTGCTTATTCAGTTTGCTAGATTTTTATTTTTTTTTCTGATTCAATTCTGTTATTCTCATCCTCACTGCCCCCATCTTCATGGTTTTTATATTAAGGATATGCAATATGAGGGTGGCCAATGATGATACACATTACAGCATTGATTTTTACTCATAACACTGATTTACTGCCTTTCTAGATGTTTAGTCTTCCCTGGACTGGCCTTTTCACTTCTTACAAACTCTCTTGTCTTTTCTTCCTTGTGTTATTTCCTGCCTGTAGGTCACTTTGCAGGAATGAGCACGTTATTTCTCTCTTCAAGTAAGTACCTTCCTTCCTGCTGGTCTGCTCTGTCATACCCTTCACCTGCTGTTTTGTATTTTTTCACAGCCTGAGGAAGCAAACATAATGTAACACTGTGGAGTGTGTATACCTTCATTGCCAGCAGTGCTGCATGTGGAAATACAATCTGGAAAAAATAGATTTTGTGTTCAAGACCCTTTATTAGCTTTTTTGATGAAATAAAATACATGTATACTGTTTGATTTTTTTTTTTTTTTTTTTTTGTCCCATATCTTTCTCACAGTTGCAATATTTTTTTATTTTTTTGGGATGGTA
This sequence comes from Polyodon spathula, assembly GCF_017654505.1. NCBI lineage: Eukaryota > Metazoa > Chordata > Actinopteri > Acipenseriformes > Polyodontidae > Polyodon > Polyodon spathula. The sequence goes on along the minus strand of NC_054536.1, from coordinate 80,188,438 downwards.
CTAGTATTTATTTTATGCCAAGTGTACCCATTCCAAAGTTTGTCAAGTACCAGTTGGGATTTGCGTGGGGATCACTGTGTGTCTAAAGTGTCATCTGTTATCGGGGAAATGCACATGTCATTATTAAAGAAAAGTCACTGGGGCGGTAATACCCACAGTTGTTTTGTATAACCGGTAGAGTATCACAGCCATGTGCAGCAGTGCCTGTAGTGCTGTATTATACGTCCCATTTTCATCTCCATGGTTGACCGAAAACATCCCTTTTATGGACATTTGCAGTTTCTCCTGTAATCTGTGTCTCGTTCCCCAGATGAGCTACGTGAGGACCGACGATGAGGAAAGCGGTATCCGGACGGGTGATGAGGAAGGGCTGGTGGCCCAGAGCAAAGAGTGGAACGAACACATGAAGCATCTCCTCAATAAAAAAAAGCTACAGCGATTCTGAGAAGGAGAGCACTGTAACTGTATTATAGATCGTAGTTAGCTGTGTGTTTTAAACCATTTAGAAAACGTTTTTCTTTAAGCTGTTCTTTTATTAATGACAGCATCTTCAGTGATGTGTTTCAATAGAACTAACAGGGAACAGGAGACCATGTCCTGGTTCTGCTGTTAGAAGCAATGGCAGTATTATTATTAAGTAAATTAGTACCTAGATCTTTTGCACATACGATCAATGCTACGTTTACACCTGAAACACTAGTGTACTTTTTTTACTAGAAGAGATGATTTCTAAATGATTTGTAGTTTTTGTATAGAACAGGTTGTAATATCAGAAATAAGAAAAAAAATATATAGATGTATTTTTTTGCCTGATACAGAATTTCCAACACTAACAATTTCCAAGAAGGATTAGTTCACTAACGAATATATAAAATTATATATATATATATATATATATATATATATATATATATAGATATAGATATATATATATATCTAAATATATAGATATTACAGATATATATTAAAATGTATTATATATGTTTTTTTTTAATCGGCAACATATCGAAGAGAAAACTGTGAACCAAGTTGAGGAATTTCGATAATAGAGCTGTTTATATACCACAGGTGGCATAAAATCAGATACCTATCAGAGTTTTTTTTATCTTCTATTACATTGTATGTGTTGATGCTTTTCAGTTGATTCAAGCATGTCTTCTCAGCAGCAAAGTTTTTTAATATTTTTTGTTTTGTTTTCAGGCTTTATTGTGTGAATATACTGTAATTTATTTTTTTCTCTTGAACATTTACAAAAAAGTTGAAATATATATAATATAATATATATATAATATATATATATATATAATATATATCTATATATAATTAATGTGTGTGTGTGTGCATTGCCTTAGCTGGCCATAGGATCTTGTGCATTCTCTTTTGCATCACACTGCATAGGTGAGTGTAGGAATTTGAAAATGCCCTGGAAGAACACAAGAAATATTTGAGCTTAGCTAACAAAAGTGATGGCTATTTGGGGGTACAGTAACAGTATTTTACTACACAGAGCTTAAACTGTGGAACAACTCTTTACTGCTTCTAAAAAAAACTACATTGGCATTTCACTTTATTATCCTTCAATTTAAACCCTTAATTACAAAGTTATAAAACTGACAATTAAACTAAAGAAACCTCTTACAACGTTCAGGTGAATCCAGTGCAGATTTTCATCAGAGTTGAAATGAAACTATAAACATATTTGAAAGTTGAACTGAACACCATTATAAATATTATTCGTTTACTTCTTGAAGATATATATATAATATATATATATATATAATATATACTCTATAATATATATAATATACATATATATATACGTGTGTGTTTTACAACACGTTCTTAAGGTTGTTTTTTAATAAAGATATTTAAGCATTTACAAACAATTTAACATCAGAAATTATGAATTAAGACTAATTTTAAGTTGAATGTGACATCCCTGTTTAACCACTGTTAATTTTTCCAGACTCAGTTTTCTTTTGGGATCGCACCACTTTTTTTTTTTTTATAGCACACAGGTGTCCAAACACAGAACTATGAAGAAGGGCTCAGTGTAGGAAGAAAGGCATCTGGCAATAAAGGCAGGGGGTCAGAAAAGAGATTTTGAGGATTGAGCAGGGGATGCATACACATGGAGCTTACTAAAACACTTCACTGCTGACTTGTTCATGGGGAAACAACACATCAGTACCCTGTATGAGGTGCAGTATCTTGTTCCCAGAGAAAAGGCGTCAGGTCACAGTGACTCAGGTACTGACCTGCCATCGCTTAGCTCTTTGTTCTAACCAAAACTCCCACTATTTTTAGACTTGCAGGTTAAAATGCTATCATTTGTTTAAGCTTATGTAAAATACAGTAGCCCATTCCTTTTCATTCACGATGTGACACCGACCTCTGGTGGCTGTTGGAACTGAAATGCTTGCCCTGTCACATTATGCTTTTTGATCTGTATTAATTGTTGCTCAGAAAAGTTTCAATCCACCAGCTGGGTTGTAGCTTTTTTTGAACAACATGATTTTGTTACAGTGCACTCTCTTTACATAGCTATGTCAAGATGCAATATATACAAATCTATAGGATATGCAATAGCAAAGGATGATCTCAAACATACAGTGTGTGTGTGTGTGTGTCTATATATATATATATATATATATATATATATATATATATATATATATATATATATATATAACATGACATGATTGACTGAAAGCAGTTAGTACTTAATAGTTTATTATTTGGACCGTGAGACATGGTTAATTATGTGCCAGCTAATGCACTAGATTCAATATATGTTGTCATTTTTATATCAACGGCAGATTAAAGGCTCAAGTCCACCCAACATCTCTGAGCTCTCCTGTCAGGGGTGTACAAAATGTTTCATGTCTGACACAGAAGCTGAACAAATGGAACCAAATAGATTTTTATTTTATTTTAGCACAGCACCCCTTTGGTTCACTGCATCAGAAGTACACTTAGTGCCTGCTGGAACAGTTGCTGGTTTTTTATACAGCCTCTTTCAGGGTCATCAGGCAGTGCACATCCCACACTCCTGGTTCTTCATAGTGAGGGGGAGCAGAAGGAAACATTATAAAGCCCCTATGCTTTGTTGACATTCTGAAAGAGGTAGAGGGAGGTTGAAAAGAGGACCAACCAAAGCCTGTTTTCAAGCGGAGTGCTGGCCTTCTGGGTACAACGTGAATAAACTAGACACTTCACAGGTGATGTAGTGAATTGAACATGGGTGCAATTCAGCAGTCTTCAATGTCAGGCTTGGTACTTTCTCCTCTCCTTTTGTGTGTATATACAGAAAGTTCTTGTTTCAGCATAATTGCCAGAATAGAATGGAGTAGCTCAAAATATGTCTGACACATACTACTACCATTACTAATAATAATAATAATAATAATACATGTATTTCAAGAAAAAACTAAAAATCTAATCGCTGAAAGATGCTTTTCAATGCCGTTTACTGTGTAACAAAAGAAAGGGTAGTAGTATGTAGAATTGTTGTCTGCACAAGCTTGGTGGTCTTTGTTGAGAAATGATATGTATTTTCTTATTGCATGAAATGCTAGGTTGTGTCTTTAAAAGCACAGACGTTCCACCCTTTTTTAGGGCAGTGGTTCTCCCTTAGATTTTGAAGGGGGGAAGGAGGTATGGGAATTGCATGTAATGTCTGGCACTGCCAGTCTTCATGTCAGGTGTGTGGCAGTTTGAGTGAGGTGCGCTCCTGGTCATGGGGGCTCGGTGCCCTATCCCTTTTCTTTATTTCATGTGTTTTCTCCCATTTCCATTCATCACAACTGTTGTGTTGTAAAGTAAATACTGTAGCAAATGGTTGCTAAATTTTATTTAAAAAAAAAAAAAAGAACAAATTAAATGGTTCACTTCAGCTGTAAAAAGCTGTAAAAAAAGAAACGCGTCTGTGTCCTGAATACTAAGGGCATTCTGTTGAACCAAAAATTTATAAACTGTCAAATTGTCAGGAATAACTCTAAGAACAGATTAAAGCTACTGCTGTAGTTGACACCACTAGAAGTCATATACCGAGCGTGGAAGCACTAAGATAGCTGACTTCATGTCCTTCATTGGTATTGTAATAGAACTACTGATGTCTGTTTTGTATTGTTGTTAAGTATGTTTTTGTGTCTTGGAAACAACTGGGACATGTTATACTTTGAAGTGATTAAAATATTTAACTGTGTGTCTTTATTTTGGAATGGATTTATCTCTTCATTAAAGAGAGAATTTCTAAAAATGCAAGAATGGTTTTTTTTTTTTTTTACATTTTTGGTTTGCACACGTCTAGAGGGACATTTCTGTTTAAGCACCTGGCTTTTTCATAGTTTGTGATGGTTTTGATGCACACAATGATTGACTGGAGGTTTAGTGAGGAAAATGATGAGCCAGAGGGTTGGAAATGTGACAATCAATGGGTTATATGTGATGATGGATATTTATAACCTAAAGGGGGCAATTATTTCCAACTATAATGTGAAAACTCCAGTCTCTCTCTCTCTCTCTCTCTCTCTCTCTCTCTCTCTCTCTCTCTCTCTCTCTCTCTCTCTCAAGATATATATATTATATATATATATATATATATATATATATATATATATCTTCACCAAAAGACCAGTTGGTTGCACACTCAATCAGGACGAGATTTAGTGGAGTCTTTTAAAAAAGATTTTCTTTATTTAATTCATTAAAACATGTTTTTTACAAAACCGAGCAAACAAACAAAAAGGTAGTAGAACTACACGTTTCGACCCAACAGGTCTTCATCAGGTTCACAATAATTTAAATTACAGCTGTAGTCACCTACATACACACACACACACACACTAATTCAATTATTATAATCAAATCATTTAGTAATTTACAGACGTGTCTACATTGTGCAATTTCCATTAGTTCTTAACAATTGAGACTTTCAGCTGTAATCACGTATACATAATTAATGAAATAATTTAACTGTAAACTTAAGTTATTTGGCACTTTACATAATTATCCACATTGTATACTTGACATAAAAACAACATTATGGTTAATTTGCTTCTAATTAAGAATGCAAAACTATAATACAAATTTCTACTTCAGCAAATAGAGGGTATAATCGACTTATTCAGAGGTATTGGCTCAAATACAATGTTTCATTTAGTCCATAGACTGTAGTTTTTAGTGTAAAATCTTCAAGTCATGCCACCAGGTTAGGACTCTGACTGGGCCACTCAAGGACATTTACCTTTTTGTTCCTTAGCCACTCCAGTGTAGCTTTGGCTGTGTGCTTTGGGTCGTTGTCATGCTGAAAGGTGAACTTCCGTCCCAGTTTCAGCTTTCTTGCAGAGGGCATCAGGTTTTCCTCAAGGACTTCTCTGTACTTTGCTCCATTAATTTTTTCTTCTGTCCTGACAAGTGCCCCAGTCCCTGCCGATGAGAAACATCCCCATAACATGATGCTGCCACCACCATACTTCACAGTAGGAATGGTGTTCTTTGGGTGATGTGCTGTGTTGGGTTTGCGCCAAATATAACATGTTGCATTTAGGCCAAAAAGTTCAATTTTAGTTTCGTCAGAACACAAAACTTTTTGCCACATGGCTACAGAATCTTCTGAGTGTTTTGCATACTTCAAAATGGGATTCAAGGTGGGCTTTCTTGAGTAATGGCATCCTTCTTGCCATCCTACCATACAGGTGGGATTTGTGGAGCGCTTGGGATATTGTTGTCACATGCACACTTTGACCAGTCTTGGCCATAAAAGCCTGTAGCTCTTGCAAAGTTGCCATTGGCCTCTTGGTAGCCTCTCTGATCTCTCCTTCTTGCTCGGTCATCCAGTTTGGAGGGACGGCCTGATCTAGGCAGGGTCTTGGTGGTGCCATACACCTTCCACTTCTTAATAAGAGTCTTGACTGTGCTCCAAGGGATATTCAAGGCCTTTGATATTTTTTTATACCCATCCCCTGATCTGTGCCTTTCAACAACTTTGTCACAGAGTTCTGAAAGCGCCTTGGTGCTCATGGTTGAGTCTTTGCTTTGAAATGCACTACCCAGCAGAGGGTACCTACAGGAACTGCTGAATTTATCCTGAAATCATGTGAATCACTATAAAATAACACAGGTGGAGGCCACTTGGTGTGTGATTTTGAAGGCAATAGTTTACACCTGAGCTAATTTAGGATTGCTATTACAAGGGGGGTGGACACTTATCCAACCAAGCTATTTTCAGTTTTTATTTTTAATTAATTTTATACAAATTTCTAGAATATTTTTTCACTTGGAAGTTGTGAGGTAGAATGTGTAAATAAATGAAAAAAAAAACATTTTAATGTATTTTAATTTCAGGCTATAAGGCAGCAAAAGGTGAACATTTTGAAAGGGGGTGTAGACTTTCTATAGGCACTGTATATGAAAGATAAGGTTTTTTTTTAATGTACACAAAAGGTTTAAAATATTGAAAAATCTTTTGTTTTCAGGACGTTTTGGGTAAAAACTGGTCAGCTGTTTAAAAAGAAAAGTAAACTTGTTATTCAAGATTTGTAATTATATAAAAAATCTGTGGATGGTGTCATGATTATTTGAATAGGATGTTCATTCCCAGAGGTTCCAAAGTTCCCAGTTTGAAGATAAACTTGAGTTCCTTTTGTTTCCAAGCAGCATTTGTTCCATAGCACTGATTGATCACATAGACTGTGGTGTCTTCAGCAATGTAATCATCACTGTTGAAGTGATGGGCTACTGAAAATGCAGTGGTGTTAATGTGAATGCTTCATAAGTGTTCTACAAACCAGTGTGCTAAATGTTTTTTAGTTTCCTCAATAAACAATCTATTGCATTTCTTGCAGATACTGCAGTAGACTGTTCCTTTAGAGGTACATGTAAAATGTTCATGAATGCTGAATGAAGATTTAGTGCCTCCTAATCTCTGTTTCAGAATGAATGTATTTACAGGTATTATATTGTGGTCTATTACATGGATATGTGCCTTTCAAAGGTTCCCCAGAATGACGAACGTCACTGTGTGCCACATTCTTGTCTTGTCTCTTCTATTTGACATCAAGGCGGGCAGTCTTGAAATTGATTTTTATGGCACAGTCCGAAACTGTAAAAGCGAGCAGTACGAAATCAGTAGCTATGCTGGGCTCCGTGTTGGATTGATCAGACATTTAAATGCCCCCCCCCCCCACCCCCCTCCTGGTGTCTAATGAGCAACACGGCATTACCAAACAAATAAGATCAGATGAAAGAAAACCCCTTCCTGCACTTCATTGCCCCCTTCTGGAACAACTGACAGTCAATTTAAGAATTGAACAGTTATAACGGCAACATTCAAATGAATGTCTATGAACACAAAATATCAATAGTTCTAGTTCAATTTTTAAAATAAATCTTCTTCTTTTTCTCTTGTATTTATATTTACATTAGTAGATCGTTTTTTTAAAAGCATAAGGTACTTGAGGGCCGGTTTACCATGTATATTGTCACTGCTTGGTTGGTTGCAGTTACTCAGCCATGCCTCGTGCCTAACAACGCAACAAGCAGTGGCAAATATCCACGGTAACCCACATGCTCTCGTACCTTAATACTTTAGTAAAGCATTTTTTCTATTTATATTTGAAATGCAGGATTTAGCTTTAGTGATGTTGTCCGGAAAGCCACAATTTCCAAAAAACGCACACAGGTTTATTCACTTTTGGAGAAGAAATTTTAAATCATCTTTTTTTCACATTGTACAGTAATGTGAACAAAGCATCACAATGTATTTTTTTGTTACCGGTAGCGTATACACTGAAGGATAAAGAAAGTGTGCTAACGTTACAGCTGTCGATATTTATTTGAGTTTATGTACTAAGGCCAATTGGGAGAAAACACAATGTTATTTTTCAGTTCAACGATCTGTTTATTTTTTTTAAATGTAGAACTGTGTGTTTTCTTTTTTTTAAACCGGACACCTTTTTTTTTTTTTTTTGGACATCCTATCTGGCTAGATGTGATCAAATTTCAAAAACGGCTTTCTTGGCTGTACAATTCATTACACTTGACACAGTATCGTATTACGTGTAGTCAGTTTGCCCCAAAATTATTCTTGCAAGCGGATGGCTTGATTCTTAATGACTTTGTCCCAGTGGTTTTGATCACTATATGTGGTCGATTCTTATATCAGTGATTCTTATAAAAACAGGGTAGATTGTATTAGAAAAAAAAAGACAGAGTCCGTTCCCTCGCTAAACTAGACATGAGGAGACACGTACACAACGTGGATCGTTCAGTGATGCAGAAAACTCTGGACAAGTTTGTGATTAAACAATGACTGTGCCACTGCATTGTGCGGGTTATGTTTTTTGTGTTCTCTGTTAGTGAAAATCTGTTTTAATATAGTGAATTCACATTCACTGAATACATACTGAGTACAGCAGTGTTATTGTGTGAAACCTGTGAGGAGAGGAGGGGAGGGGAGGGGGGGGGGGGGGGGGGGATTGCGGAGCTTTGCATCTCTGTTTAGTGAAAAACTGAGATTTGCAATTCAACTGAAAATAAGTAATCCACAGGTGTTTAAATACAGTGGTAGTCCTGACAGTAAAATACTGTACTGTAGTGTCATTTTAATTCAAAGGCCATTACATGTAACACCACACGGCAGTTGAACTAGGCACCCTCACGAGATGATCACTTCTGAAGTATACTGTAGTAAAATAGTATTCTGCAGACTTGAGTAAACATATTCGTGATTAAATAATAAACTACTTACCCACAAGGACTTGTTTTGATGTATTGTCCGCAGTGACTGAGCATCATTGACATCTGTATACTGTATTTAAACTGCTGATGGCGTGCTTTTGCTAATTTGTAATATGACAGAGTGGCCGAGGACAGTTTTAAATCAGTGTTGGTTTTATTTTTCTTACACTGCAGTGACGAAACAACTGCTAATAAAACAAACAAAATAAACCTAGCTCTCAGCTCGAGCACTAACTAACAGTACTTTGTGTGGAACAAACACTAGATCTCTTACTCTAGTTTTAGTTTCTTTTTGTTACTTCTGCTTCCTTACTCCTATAACCCCATCACAAAGCTATCAGTTAAGCTATTTCTATCAAGGCATTAACTTTAACAAGCAGTTAACTAATTCACTATTATCTTTAATTAGTTAAGGAAAAACAGCTGTGGGTTTTGCGGGAACTCGTGACACCTAGTGATCAATCCATTACTCTGCAGCCAGGGAACAAGCTCTTATTATTCTCATACTAAGCTTGTTTCTGCACCACAGTAATCATATCGGTCTGCTTTTAAGACTCAACCGCTTATAAGAATCAAAACCTGGGACAGATGTGATTTTTATAAAGTTGTTTTATAAGGTGCACTGTATTAGAGATTAGCCGGTAGGTCTATCTGGCCTGGGTTTTTCATATCTAAATATCAAAGCCTCATCTGACATGTTCATTTCAGCAGCAATGTTTTCAAATGCCTTGCTCCTTTCTTTTTTTTTTAATCATGATATGCTTTCTTTTTCGTATTTATATGTGTACCTATAAAGAGTCTCGTTAGTTAAAGAGTTACGTGAGGGTGCTTTGATGTCTGTGGTAAAGAGGTTCAACAAACTTACTGGAATATGGTGCACTGTAATTGACGTGAATGACCAACTAGGCTCGCTGAACAGTGGGTCTTATCTCCCCTCGAGATAAGAGACTCGTGGACAACAAAGAGTGTCTGTTAAATAGTAGTATCTGCCCCTGCCAAAACAGCTTTCGCTATAGCGTCCGCTGTTTTAGCGGGGCACATACCACCGGAAATCACACACATTAAAAAATCACGTCTACGAGACAAAAAAAGCTGTCTAACAAGGATGAGCAATACTTGAAGATACTATCCTTAAGGAATAGAAAGAAGACAAGCGTTGAATTGACAACAGAACTGGCAGAACGCACAGGTGTCGTTGTCCATCAAATCAACAGTACGAAGGTCACTCTTGAAATCAGGACATAAAGGATGTGTTGCAGTAAGAATACCTCTGGTAAGAAAGGGGAACAAGACTAAAAGGCTAAAATATGCACAAGAACACAGAAATTGCACTATGGAACAATGGTCAAAGGTGCTTTGGACTGTTAATGGATGGACAACGACACCTGTGCCTTCTGCCAGTCCTGTTATCAATTCAAAGCTTCTCGTCTTTCTATTCCGTAAGTATATTATCTTCAAGTATTGCTCATCTTTGTTGGACAGCTTTTTGGATCTTCCACTCCTGTGTTTGTCAATTACTGATGATATTTCTCTGTACTTGTTGATTATGCTTTGGACACCACACCTTGAAAATCAAGTGATGTGAGCTATTTCACTGAATGTTTTTCCTCCTTTATGCAAGTCAGGGTTGTTATAGTAGAAAACACTACTGGAGGCTTTGAGTAAATTGGTGATGCGCATAATGCATCAGAGTAGAAAAATGGAACATGTCTTAAGACTTTTGCACAGCAGTGTGTGTGTGTGTGTGTGTGTGTGTGTGTATATATATATATATATATATATATATATATATATATATATATATATATATATATATAATAGTATTGGAATATATTGTGCACACAAAACATTTTATTACGGTGAGCTTGCTACAGCAACAAAACAGAAACCCAGACATTAATAGGAAATGAGGCTCACAAACATCCACTAGATGCCACTGTTTTTTCAATTTTCAAGTTTCTGATTCATGAATAATTTGAGCCACAATTATTTGTTTACTGATGTATAATACAGCAGATTTAAGTTTCGGAGTGTACTTCACTATAGGATCTGTAGGTTGTATTAAGAATATCTAAAACCACTAGACATTCAAAACCTTCGCAAGTTAACTAGTGCCCAATAATAGAGAAAAGCTGGGGCTATAGGGGTATGCAGAACATTAGAAAGTATTTTTTTCTAAAGAATGTTATCTTTGAGTGTTATCTTGTAGAGGTGCTCTGGGGTCCTCAAAAGTCTGAGCAGTGCAGCACAACAATGTGGTCTGGCTCTGGCACCGGTGCTTGTGGACATGGTTGGTAAGATCCTGACAGAGCTGTTCATGAAGGAACAGCAATGCTGGTGCAAGGTACTGAGGGGTCAGAACCTGGAGTGCCTGGCAAAGAACACTCAGACCAGCGATTGTAATGCAGGATTTTTGAAGTAGCTTCTGAATCCCTTAAGTTCTGACGTTCATAATTCAGTCTTGTTTCTTTGCTGTTGGCATTGATTCGATGGAGTACTTTGTACGGCCCGTTCCAATGTGGTGAAATCTTATTATGAGCCGTAGATGGGTCATGAATCCCCAGATACATGTGGCACGTGATGCATGTTCCAGTCATAACAGAGCTTTTGATTTGCCCTGGCTGTGTCACGGTTTTCATTCACTGTTTTAAAAGACAAGTGTAGCTTTCTCACCAGTGTTGCATCATACTCTCCTGGAGTGCCTTTTGTAGCCTTTGAAGATGAAAAGGCACCATCTAGGAACACATTTGATGGCAATGTTGCTTCTCGTCCTGGAAGAATGGGGTGTGCTTAGTAGTCAAGTGCACAGTGGTGCTGCAAGCAAGTTCCACTTGGCTGATGTATTGATCCCATTCTTCACCTTTTACAGTACAGGATTTTTGCCAGTTGATGCTTGATAGACCTGTTCACACATTCCACTATCCCATCAGACATAGGGTGGTAAGGTGATGTCCTGGTTTTCTTTATCCCAAGCTGGTAACATAAATCCTTGACCAGGTCCAGTTCAAACTGTTGGCCTTGATCAGTGTGTAGTGACTTGGATATTCCATGCTGTCTTAAAAAATCTTCAAAAAGATATTTAACAATAGCTGCAGCTTCTTGATCAGGAACCGCAGACAAGTTTAGATATATGCTAAAATTGTCCATAACTACCAGTAAGTATTTGTGACCTTGTTGTGTCATTGTCAGTTCTGGAAGATCAACAGCTATTCTGTGAAAGGGTCTGGTTGTTACTACAGGCTGCAGTGGGGCATGTTGTTGTGGCACAGGGGATCTCTGTGCTTTGCACACAGAGCACTGTTGGCACCATGCTTTAAGAATTGCGTGCCATATATGGCCAGTAACAAAGTCTGTTAGCACCTAGAGAATATTATAAGCTCCAGGGTGACCCACAGATTGATGTCCAGGCTACAAGTGCACCATGTAGCCCAAACGGCATGATTATGAAATGAAATAGACCATCATGGATAGAAAATGCAGTTTTCTCTCGTGACCTGCGGGTTAAGGGGATTTTCCCAGAATCCCTTCGTCAGATCCAAAGTTGAAATGAACCTTGCCATTCTCAGTCTGTCAATAAGCTCATCAACCTGAGGCATGGGGTAGGCATCGAACTTGGCAACAGTGTTAACCTTACGAAAATAAACGCAGAAGAGGTTGGTGCCATCCTTTTTGGCGACTATCACAATCTGACTGATAAGGCAGCGGGTCAAGGGCATTGAATCTACCCCAGCTGGGGCCAGCGGTCGCCTTCATGGTAGGGAGGTTGGGCTGCCCATTGGGGTCAGTGATCTGTGAAGTCTTGGACCAGGTTTCAATGTGGGAGGTTTAGTTATGGGTTGTGGTGATGTGGGGTGTGAATAGATACATAGTGCAGATAGGTTAATGGTTGTTATGGAACACACATAGGAAACCATATGTGCTCTATCCAAAAATTACCTTGATCATGACCTGTGACCTCACCTTAAGGTTAAATGTAAAATTAGCTTATAACTCCTTTACAGTGTGTAGATGGAGTCATGGTTACTATGGTGTTTTAAAGTTATAAAGCATTGTGAGATAATGAAGTAGTGCAGTATTTTGAATTGAAACTGCTGTATAAAACTGATCTGTTGCTGACACTTGTGCTGCAGTGCTACCGCTTGCCAAAACTTCCAACTGGTATTGAGCTTGGAAGCCGTAAAACTGCTTGGCAGTTCTAGTTGTTATTATTATTATTATTATTATTATTATTATTATTATTATTATTATTATTATTATTATTATTATTATTACAATGATTACTGTCACAAAGACGGCCGGAGTGGGGAACGTCCGACCAGAAACAGGAAAATAAACAAAGAGATTGTGGATTTTGGTGGAGCTGAGCGAATGGCTTCGCTCAGCATTTAATGAGTGAACAGAACAGACAGAATATAAACGGTTGTAACAATACAAAAACAAGACACGGCACATTCGCCAAAATAAATAGACAAACAAAACGGACTAAACAAAACATGGTGAGCAGATATTTTCTTACTATTATTATTATTATTATTATTATTATTATTATTATTATTATTATTATTATTATTATTATTATTATTCGTATTACCTCCGTCTCCAATCCCTTTCTCTACTCACCAAACAAACAACCCCGAGTGGGTGAAAACATGCAGCTTTTATGCAGCTGTACCGAGACTCGATTGCTAATCAATCATTCAGTTGGAGTCTCGGTACAACTGCACGTGAATTAATAAAGTGCAATTCCCTGTGCTCACATATTACTTTTTACTTGCACATGAAGTGCTGTGCAATACTCGTGCCTAAATACAAATATACATTTTAAACATTCGTGTTACACAGACCCGTTTATATCCTGTGTACCAATGACTATACACCAACATTAACACACAACACAAAATACACACAGGGTCGGGCACTTTGCCACAGGGCCACAGAGACAGTAAAGCTTAAGTATCTTACATTACTCCAGTTTTCTATTTCATATCTGCTGGGTCGGTCTGTTTGATTTTGTTGATACGCAGAGCTGTTCTTTCAGCACCAAGAAACGGAGATTGGCAAAGTGATAACTAGTAAGGATTTCAATTCTAAAGGGTCCACCTAATGTTAAATAACCTGCCGGTGACCTGGCCTTTTAACTCTTTTTACTCAGACACTGTGAGAGACAGCCCTGCTTGCAATACGCCAGAGCTTTAAAACGAGGTCCTATCTGTATATTTCCGCTAGGTGACCATTAGGAGATAGCCGTGAATGTGATTGTTTTGCAATGTTACTGCTGCGCTGTAAGACAGACCTAACTCAGTGAAGTAAACATTTTCACACAAAATCTTTACAAAAAAAGAAATGGCAACATCGACCTATTTTCTGATTTAAATAAATATATTTGTTTTTTGTGTTAGAGTTATGGGTTTATTCTACATTTCGAGGTAATCTAAGATTTGCAACAGGTGAAAAACTAATACTATAGAAATGTTTTATGTTTTATTCACTTTTGTATAGCGACCTCGTTCTTCAAATAAAGTCAAAAATAACCCTAACCACATCCCATTTCTGGTCACACTTGCCAATTTTTAAGAAGCATACAGCACGGGTGGTCCTTCTGCTATTAGGCCTACTTTTCATTGATATATGTGTTGAAATACACGCTATGTCTAGCCCTCGACAACTCATGTAATTTTGAAATACGTATTTAGAGACTAAAATTAAAGATAGACGCATTTAAAAGACCAGGGAAGGGGTCTGAGGCTGATAAGTGTAGCAGATGTGGAAGATTATAGTCTTGTGCTGCGCATTGTGTCTGGGAACATGCTATTGTTATGCGTGCATTGACCACAAATATTTGTTATATTTTTTACTTTTGACATGAGCGACCATGAACAAAAAAAAGCCCAACCATATGTGCTGAAAGCGACAAAGGAAAATTGTAAGCGACTGCCTACATGTGCAAGTCGAATTCCGTTAGTTTTAACTTGCAACCCTGCTCCCACAGCTCCAAACTCAGCTACACACAGCCCCTCCCTCTGCCAGGCTTAAATACCCCTCCCATTTCGCGCCATTGTGCGCGCTCCCCCAATCACAGGATGCATCCTTGTCCCACCACCCATTATCTCAATGCACCCATACAGTCCCATCAATCCCCAGGGGGCTGTGCGAAGGGGTCCCTGCACTTAATAACCTGGTCTGGCTGTGCGTGTGAGAGAATGTTCCAGCAAGTGGTGCCTCTCCCTCTCCCCTCCCCTCCCCTCCCCCCCTCCAAGTTTAACTGGTCAAAATGGACTAAAATGGAAAGTGTAATATAATCATGATTGGGATTGACGCAAGGCTACATGAACATTGAACAAACTGTGCTTAGAGTTATAAAAAAGAAATAGCATTTTTTTGTGACTTCAGCAAGAGGACGCTAAACAGCAATTTAACACAGCAAAAAATTAAAATAAAATGCTGCCTCTTGGTGAAAGCAGGCCATTCCCTCTGAAAATAAATCTCCACAATTTAGGTGGGATAACCTGAGAAAAATCATTTCCCAATAAATCAAACCACGTGAGGTGGCCCTCTTCATTTATGGTTTGTGATTTAAGTTTCCAATCACTTCTGCAAAAACTGCACCATGCCTGGACTTTGTAAAGAGCCCAGCACTGCAGGGGCTAAGTGGATAAATCTGAGGTACGAATCATGTGTTTGCCTACAGCTGATTCCAACTCTGGGAGGGATTTTCATCCCTTCCTAATCAAAAAATATAAAAAGTCAGCTGAATGAATCCTGTTTTAAATACCATTATACAAAGCTGTAACAATTACTATATTCACACAATTATTGTTTTCCTATTCAACTTTTATTAGGGAGCTCCCCCTTGTTTAGAAAGATACAGGGTATTAATGCTTGTGACAGAGTAACGTGTGGGTGTGTGCATTCGTTGCCGAGTGACAGGCAGGAGATCGAGATAGAGGTTGAAGTTGATACGCCCTGCAGGCGAACAGGATTTATTTACTGAGCAGCTCACGTGACACTACCAGCAACGGCAGCGCGTGGAGCACATACAACACAGTGTACGAAAAACAATCTCTGAACTTATCTTCTCTGTTGAATAATAAACTAACGTTGCTGAAGAGGTGGCTCATGGCAGATAAACAGTTAGGGTGGATATGTGATGGGCAGATATGTGATGGATTACTGTATTATTAATATGTCACATTTTATTTTCAGGTGAGAGACAATGACATTGAATACAATGTCCACCAAACAAATTTTACTTGTGACCCCCCTCCGAAAGTTGTTGTCTTCCTTATTAAGCCTTGTTGAAAATATCAGCTATATACTGTAGGGGTTTCTAATAAAATGCTCTCAGTAACTTTTTTTTTTACTTACATTTTTAAGCTTTAATTCTTGAAGTGTACCATAGCTTGAATATGACAGCAGCATGCAGGATGCATTGTAACTCTTTTACTTTTCTGACATTCTGCTACTGGGTTTTGTTTTGAAGGGAACTTTCTTTGTTCCTTTCCTTTGAAATGTGCAGTATTCCTTTTAGAATATGATTTGAACAGAAGGGCAAGACCTATAATTATAAAAGGAAGGAATGTCCAGTTCAGTTATCCATTAGCCTTTGTCTGGAGGCTAACCCTACATAACAAATGGAAGTAGCTCCAATGCAGTGCTTTGCTGCGACATTTGGCTGATGACTCACATAGGAAAGTATCATCTTGCCTTTCTTCCAGCTCGTTTGGTTCTTCAGCCCACCAAACAGAATAAACAAATTGAGAAAAACATGCAACCCGCTGGATTAAATCAGTGGGAATGAATGTGTGGGTGTACATGCTGCAAACTTCATTGTGGCTTAGAAAGCAGTCACAAACCATTTCTTTAGAGGTAAAGATTTCCTCTGTGCATTCTGATCTTTCACTTTTGTTTCTGTCTATGATATTATGGGGCAAGCTCCAGTTTACCAGGATTAAAAACTTTTTTGTGTAAACAGTGGGTTTAGATAACATTATGTATCTGTTTTTGTCTGTCTTTTGTTCAATGTTTCCCTTATTAAAGTTTCCCTTAGTATAAGCATAGCAAAGTGTAATAATGCACAATGAAATCATGGTAAAGCATATTAAAAAGGGTGGAAATCTTGGATAAACTATGGAAAATGCATATAACTATAGGAAAAGTGTGGTAAAAGTTAAAAAAAATATTGTGCAAAAATACTGTGGTAAACATTTTATAAGGATTACGATGCATCATTCTTTAGACCCTGCAAATAGTCATCACAGATTGAAGTGAGATCAGACTTATTTCTCTGGTTACAAATGTCTCTGTATGACCAATGCAAATGTTTTTGATAAGTACATTTAATGGCTGCCTCTTTGTCTTACACCCAGTGTAACATCCCTAAAGAAGAAAAAATAAGTGTTTTACAGTGGTGCTTGAGGTGGGCCATTTGTTGCCTCTTTTATCCCATCTTACTACATATCTTAATCTTCTGATCTATTTTTATTAAAAGGGAACCATTAACTATTCAGGGATACAAAGGTATTTAGTAAACAAGGGCTCTGAGTGGGATTAATGGCAATAAATGGCTCACCCACAGATAGAGTGCACAGGTTAAGGTATGGAAGAATGTAGTAAACAATCACCTTTTTTACTACAGAATTGCAGATATTTCTGAGACATTGCAGCTTTTCCTCTGATGTGTTTCCATGCTGAAGTGCATGCTCAGAAATGTTCCTCTTGAGTACCATTGACACTGGGCACATGACTGAAGAAGGTTTCCATCTGCAAGGTGGTTTAGACTTGTTTTGAATTTAAAACATGTGCTCTGCTTGGGAAATTATTTCAGGTGTTGCCGAGGGGGCGATGATAGGTCAAAGAAATAGTAAATATAAATCTGGGCATTAATGCATGCCCAGATGTATTTTTTCTCAAAATATTCTATTTGGTGACATGTTGCATTTGTAAAATCAGCAGATTGTACAAATGCAACATAACTGCTTCACATCTGCTTCACATCTTTTATGACTATTTTACATACTTCACAGACACATGCTTGCAAAATGTCACTAGTGTTGTTGGCATAGTCAATTGTGAGTTATTGCTTGACTATATTGTTTAATTTCTCCTATTCTTTATGATCATGTCCTTCTATAGCAATCACAGGCAATGTATTACAGTTACATGAGAAAGGAAGATCCTCATCTACAATCGTACCAATAACCCTAACCCTAGTCCTAACCCTCCACACCCCTTTTCACCAATCTCTTTTTCAAGTATCATCCACAATGGAATGAATTTCTTAGTAACACGTCAATAGGCAACAAAGATCTATGCCTTTCCATGGCCTATTTAGTGATGCACCTTTGGGACTGCAATACAATATGATACAACATATTATGATGTTTTTCACAACAATGTCTCAAAGCACTTTACAGATACTCAGCTTAAAACCCCATAAAATCTTCCTTAATGACTAATCTTGAAGGATATCGCCTTTTTTCTCTTCCAGAAAGACCCTTTAAATGGTCTGGGGGTGGTCAACCACAAATTTTGTTTGTTAAGAAGTTAAAAAAAGCTTTGGGTTGATGGAATTTTGCATTATCCTAATGCAGAATGATTGCATGTGGGACACTTGTCTACTAAATATCTTGGCATCTCTAAAAATATACCCAACTTATCTTCAAGATTTGAATGAGCAAGCTGTCTCAAGTGGAATAGTACCACTTTTTTTTTTTTTTTACATTGCTACCGGTGCAGAATAAATGTGTTGCCCATTTTACCCCTAAATAAGTTTCTGGCATGGTGAAAAATGTCCCACCTCGTAAGCATGTGTGTGTCCCAGTACTTGCTGGTAGGTAATGTGTTTGAATGCATTTTACAATTTAAGCCAGTTTACCTACTCAGACAGGAGGGTACAAAGTCACAATTCTAGTCTATTGGAAAAACAAGGCCACACAGTAAAAACACATCAAAATGTATACACTAGCATTTTACAACAGCAAAGTAATTTTTCCAAATAACTCATTGTATAGAACATGGATAAACATTATGCATTATATAAATGCATTAGTGACACAGCATGTTAGACCTCCTTGGTGTTCTGAATTATTTAAAAGTAGAAGCCTGTGAACCAAGACCTCCAAAAACATCATTTACAAGACCACAAAGCAGTCCCATTCTATCCTCTCTCAGCTGCTTCGGTTTGTACCTTAAGGAGATGCCCAGTGTTGAAAAGCCTGACCTGTCCCTGGAGTTCCTTGTGAATTAGCATGTGAATTGGCCCTGTATGTGCTTATTTTTGTCAATGATGTAGTAAGTAAGAATATTTTATTGATATTGGTTGGAGTACTTTTAGCTCCTCCAAACTGCCCCAAAGGCTTTGTCCATCACTGGTCCTTTCCATTCTTTGACTTCATGTAACTCCCATAACCCAGATACCTTAGCCTTTGAATCTGCACATTTGTTATGCAACCAGAGTGCCTCTGTCAGCTGCTGAAATACAAATATAGATAGGGAGATATTTATAATGCATTCTGTATTACTGTGTTAACAAGCCCATCCTCGCTGTGTTTTTGGTGGTGTGATCACGTGACGCGGTGAGAGTGTCGCGTATGAAGAAAGGCTCAGCGGGTCATTCCCGCAACCACACATAACGAACTAGAGAGGGCTGGCTGGTGAGTCAAGTGTATTTAAAGATGCACTATCCTATTTCATATTCAAGGACTAAACCGGAACACTTAATAAGCAGTTCCAGTGTTGCAGCTTCTTTCTTTTGGTCTTTTTCAATGCTTGTGTTTTGTGAAGCAGCTGTGTTAGTTTAACTATGTGCCGTGCTGGTTTTGTTTCATTATGTCCAGGGGACAAAGTTAAACAAGCGAGTATTTTAAATCTATCATTGCATGCTTTAGAGGTAGCGTGTATCCGTTTTGTTGCCATGTGTGAACTGTTGCCATTGTGAATAATTCAGTTTGTTAGTGGCAATTCACAGTTAACTAAAATGCCGGGCAAACCTCATTGAAGTACATACAGTGGTATTGTCTGTAGATTTCTGTGCGATTAAGCATCGATTTGAGTATTACCACTGTTACTCCCACTTACATCTCCCTGGCCTTAACAAAACGCTTAGAAAAATGCTAAAACAGTGATATGTATCACAAGCTGCATTTATGATATGACCGACCCGGTTTGTTATGCCCTAATGAATGAAAATCGGTCCATTGATAGGGTTGTTCATTCATACACGTGTAATTTTTTCACGTGCATTTTAAAAATCAGTATTCGATTAGTCAGTTATGTTTCTTGTCTTTTATTTAAGGATTCTATAGCTTTTAGGCAAATCCGCAAAGCCACGAATCAATCTTTATGCATTTGTCCATTTTGTTTCGCAGAGACATAAGTGCAGTATAAAATTCGGTGGTTGCAACATTTAGCAATTAGCCATCACTCTACATAAAGATTAGTCTGACAGTTGTTATTTTTCTATGTCTAAATTATGAACGTCGTAAAATTAAAAGGACTATACCTTTTGAAGATTTAAAAAACAGCATATCGCTTAAATGATGAATATAGTATTGAATTAGCTCAGTAGATAATTAATACACTTTATACTGTGCTGTGGGGGGTGTCTGATTAATACACAGCACTGATGTGGGCTTGCGCATACTAGGAACCTGCAACTTTTAAAGTCTAAACCTTGTTGCACTATGGGGCGAAACACGGCTTCTATACGGTACTGTCTTTGTTGTGGTTATAACAGCACATTTATATGGACTCAAAGGGACAGGCTTGTGTAAACTGTAGTGCGTTCTGATTTCAAGTTAGCGATTATGTCAATGAATTTAATGCGGGAGAGGGGGTAGGGCAGCAGCGTTGCCTCAAGTTTATTTTTATTTGATCGATACAGTGGGTCATATTCCAGAGTGCAATTGTAAGGATTTTTTTTTGTTTGTTTTTCATTCCAAACCCCTTGCTCATCATAATGGTTGCTAAGAGACAAACCACATCCCAGTGGTCGTCACTTTCCCATCCCATTAAGGTGCGGTTATTCTTAGTCACCCCAGCTTTATCGTGTGAGTAAAGTGACGTAGAAAAAGATTCGTAGACTGTCAATTTGGGATGAGGTATTCGGTTTTTATAATATGCTTTTGACAGTAAAGTTGTTGATGTGAGTGTGTGTGTGTTTTTTTGTTTTTTTGTTTTTTTTTATTAGCTGTCTCAGGTCTAACATAAAATTGTTGAAACTCATAAATACTAAGATGCTTAGAAATGTTAAGTGTTGCATCACACCTTTGCAGAGCTAACAAAAAACATCAAACACAAATCTTTTTTGGCAGGCTGTTTCTGGGGTTGATTTTATTTAGAAATATTTTAAAATTGCACCCCAGAATGATAATGTGCTTTGCCTCAGACTGTAATTACAGCAGCTGCATGAAACGTGCCTTTACAAAGCACCATGATTATAATGTGTGTAACTGCATGTTGTCTACCTTTTCTATTAATGGTTCCAGAGAGGATATACTGTATAAAGAGCACAGACAGCAGAACAGTAGACAAGTCTACAAAAAGCATATTGAACCTGTAATGTATAGTCAGTCTACAACTGTGGAAGCAGAGGTTCAGAACGGGTGTAAGCCAGTATAATGTAGAAGAGTACCCAGGGATAAGAGCACTACTGTCTAAACTGAGACAGATTAATAAATGCAGATTAACATTTAACATGGTATAAATCTAGACCAGCAGGGATTCTCAACCTTAGGGTTTTTATTTTTTTTTATTTTTTTTTATTTTTTTTAACAAGAGCCACCCCTAATTCCAATGTAAAAAAATAACTATTAGTAAAATGGATCCTCCTATTTACTTCACTCTTTCTTGAAAATTTCTTGAACTGTTACTGATTTTTAAACACAAAATCACCTGTGACTGGGTCTCTGCTTTATTAAGCAGGGGTTTCCAACGTAAATAAGTACCGATAAAAAAAAATAAAAAAACATTAATTATTTTACACGTTCAGCTACATGTAAAGTAATTACTGCGTCATTAGACTGCTCACTGCACCTGCCTAGGAAGTTCTCCACCCCATTGGTCTAGGCAGTAAAGTAACCATTGCAGAAACTCATTTCTGGCCATTTTTAGATTTAATTTTCATTTGACTGGGATGTTTTTGTTTATACTCTGCCCATCTTTAGACAGTTTAGCTACTGTATTCATTCTAATTTGGTTATGTTTTGTACATGTGAAATACTTTGGTCAGAATAAATGCAGCTCAGATATAGTTTTTTTTTTTCTCTCTCTTAGTAGATGCTGAAGCTGCTGAAGTTACCCTGTTGTGGTTGGTTAATGGTCTGTATTTTAGTAGCTTTAGTTTCTGCCCTAAGTACTGCTTTGCTTTGGTGATATTAGATTAATTGAATAACTGATCTTTGTATTTTGTGGTGTTTTTGTACTTCACTGGTTGGCACATTGACATCTGTACAGCTTTCTTTTAATGCAACGTATTTTGGAACTGGGCATGTCCATATATCTCAAACAGCAGGATAGTCCTAGCACCTTCATTCTGAATTAAACCTACTGTGGACCTGATCATTGCCACTGTCTTCAGTGCTTCTTATCAGTGAGTGGTTTCAGGATTTGCAGCTGCTGAGGAGCACTCTGAGTGAACAGGCCTGGCAGGGACATTATAGAGCCTACATCCATTGCTTTTGTACAAGAAATAAAATGGCACTTCAAGTTGTTGCTTCTGATTTTAAAACAAAATTGTCAGCTTTTGCAAACGTCAAATCCTTTTACAAAGAGAACTCCTAGTAAAGGTTATGTGGTTCCATCACAGCAGTTTAAGTGCCAGTTTTAAGTAGGGGTTATTGAGCGGTTAAAGACTCTTTCCCTACGGTGACAGTGACACTACATGCTTAGCCTTCACTACTTGAAGCATGATGATGGTACTAAGTAGCTTGCTACTGGTCAACAGGTACGAACGTAGTCACACAACAATGTCATTTAGGTTTCTTATTAATTAAGCAACCAGGGATATTACATGGTTATAGAACACCCTGCATTGTTTAAAAGAAACGCATTACTTTCCTTTTGCCGTATCCTGTGTTGTACTGTGGCAAAGTGGTTAATAGTGTGCAGGGGCAGGTGAGCAAAGAACAGGCAGACCATTGTAATCCAGGTGCAAAGGTTTGTTTTTATTTCTTTTATGTCCAGTGTCTGACGGCAAATCAAACAGTAAATAATAATGCAGGTAAGTAATACAGTGGTGTGTATTACTTACATTATAATTTCCTGGTTGGTCCTGAAATAATAGTCATGCTATTTTATCCCCACATTAAATGCAAAACACATACACAAGTCTGTTTAGTGTGTGAATTAGTGATTGTGGTACAAATATAGTTTATAGTGATACAATTGAAGTTCTGGGTTTGTGCTGGCCTCTGGCGACAGCTCCGGAACGTGTTAGCTGTCTAGTGATTACAAGCAAACAAATATACAGACCAAAACAAACACTCACAATCATTCACAAAAACACAGGTCCTTCCAGGTCACTTTATGTTAACCAAAATGAAGGAACAGATTATATCGATTCAAACCCTAATAATGCCATCACTCATGACCCCTTGATAAATGATTGCATCCGCTCCTCCAATCCGCGGCTGCCGCATCATTTCTTTTCCGGGTCAGAGTACCTAAGCTCCTCGCCTTTTCTATATGACCGACTTCGTTACTTAGCACCCTCACAGGTTGGGAGGGAGATTTACCACAAAGAACCACTGTCTTTTTGTCACATGTACATATTGTGAAAAAAAAAAAAAACATTCTGATTTGTGGGACTAAAAATATCAAAACAGTCAGGAATTTGTTGAAACATATTCGTGGGATACAGCAGAGGTACAGTAATAGGTTCTCTTTAAACAAAACAGGGTGTCCTGTAATCCTGAAAGACAAAAGCCTTGGCTATTGTGTACGCTATACTTGACCCCTAAAAAAATCATCTGTTTATTATCTAACCACAAGTAAATACTAAGAGCCTAAACAAAGGCTATCTGTAGAGTATCCCTGCAGAGACCACTCTTCTCAAACAGAGTGAATGGGACAGAAAAGTAACTCTTTAAGGAAACGGTACAAAACTATAATATTGGTATTGTGGTGCTATCTGTTTTTTGCAAAGCTGTTTCTAAACAGACTGCTATTGTCTTTAATGGTTGAATAGGGCTGGTGTCACGGAGTGCTTTTTCACTTATAACCAGTTTATCCCCCCCCAAATAAATACATTTTATTTTTCTCTCCACTTACTGAGCTCTCTCTCTCTCTCTCTCTCTCTCTCTCTCTCTCATATATATATATATATTATATATATATATATATATTATATATATAATAGAGAGAGAGAGAGAGAGAGAGAGAGAGGAGCATAGCCGCCACTTGACTGTTGCAGAAAGATTTACTCTTGTTTTAAGTATTTGAAACTTTTTTCCAAAGGTCGTACTTCATATCAACTGACACATGGGACTAAGGTTGTAATGGAATGAAGGCTTTGTAATTTTCTGGTTTTGATTATTTTTCGTGCGATTTTAAAGAAAGTATTAACATGTCACAAATCCTTCTATTCAATTTGCACATAATTAGGATTGCGACAAATGATGTACTGATGCTAACAAACAACAACACTAATGCACATTTTGGAAACAAATGGAAAGACACCAAACAAGACTTACAAAAATAAAGGTTTCAAGACTGGGCAATGATTTCACTGGATCCAAAAAAACACCACCCACTTGCTTCCTCAACTCCCTCCTCTCCTAATGCGAAGCTGAGGCCTCCTTTTATGTCAGGTGGCTGAGTGCTGATTGATCGTTAATTACTCCAATCAACCCCAGCCACCTGAACACAATAAACCCAGACAGGTAGGGGAATTTAACCCCATCCCTGCCAATCTATATAGGACAGAGCTCTGCTCTGCCACACTGCTATTAAAGATGTCCTGTATAAACAACTGTTCACTGTCATGGTATTCTTTCTGATACTATAGTGCAGTTGCCACTGCTTAGAACGGGCGCATTTGTGTTAACGTGATTCGCCCACAGTAAGCGATGGACAGTATAAACTCACACACAATAACTTGACATTCAAAATGTCCCCCAATCACCAGTATAGTAAATGAACATGCATGTATGCGGTTTAATTTTTATTAAGACATGCAACACTAACATACATATATATATATATATATATATATATATATATATATATATATATATATATATATATATATAGATTATATCATATATAATTTAACCTATGAATGTTATAACAAGTGCAAAGAAATAATGCAAGTGCAGAAATGTACAGTACAGGTAGGCTACATTACTGCAAATTGTTTCCAGCAAAGAACTTTGTGATATGCATCTGGACAGTCTATTTTTCCAATTATGGATGGCAACTTTGTCAGTGTTTTCTGGATGCTGCTCCATAGCACACCACAGTGTTAAAAGTGTAGTATGCATGCTTACCTCATCGGTGTGTGTTTCAGGTAGAGCGTCCAGGTCACCAAGGTGACACAACTGAGAGTTCTTCCTCTGACATCCCGTGTGGTGTTGTCAGAGTTTCAGTTATATTTTCGTCAGCACTCTCCTCCTCTACAGAAATCCCACCTTTTTAGAAGCAACATTGCATTGTTTGCTGACTGACAGCGTTCCAAGCATGATTTAGCAAGCTCACAGCATCTAACAGAGACATTTTATTTAACTGAATTTTCGTGCTGATGCTCACCGCTTTTCTCTTTCCAGCCATGCTTGCTGTTGCAGTCAGTGCTGTTTTTTTTCAAACTGTAAACTTGACACAGTGTACAGGGATTAAATAGCCAAGGTGCAGTACAGGGGTAATCACTCAGTAACAAGGTGCAAACAGCTGATTGATTGATTGATCTGTGCTTTTACTACAGTAAAGTGCTGCCTTTTTTATTGAAATCTATGTGAATGACAAGGTAAGAGATGAAAACAGCTGATTGGTGGATTAGTAACAGATTACTACAGTATAAGCAGTGCATTTTGTTATTGAAATCTGTTATGGTACATAACGAGTTCTAAACAGCTGAGTTTGCCCAAATATACTGCATACTTAACACGGTATAAACGATACCTTTGTTTTTTAAATCAGTGGGAATGGCAAACGCTATTTGCCCGATATAAACGGCTGCCCAAAATAACCCTAGACAGTGGTGGATATTGTACACAGATGACTTAGGTAGAATGCAGTCAATTGACACAAATGTTATATGGTATTCATATCAATGACTTTGGACCTGCATGCCATGGAACAACCTGTGTTAAGGTATGTGCCATTCTTGCTTTTACCTAATATAATAAACGGCCACTTGTAGAAACGTATGTACAAATTCCTTTTTTTTTAATTTAGTAGTCGCCAATTAGTTTTTTGTTATTTTCTCCCCAATTTAGTAGTGTCCAATTATTTTGCTTAGCTCAGCTCACCGCTACCACCTCTGCGCTGACTAGAAAGGGGCGAAGACGAACACACGCTATCCTTCGAAGTGTGTGCCATCAGCAGCCCACTTTTTTATACACCCTGGCAGATTTCCCCCCCGGGTGGCGCTCAGTCGGCAAAGGAATAGCCTGGACTCGAACCGGCGACGTTCAGACTATAGGACGCATCCTTCACTCTACGCGAGTTCTTGTGCAGGATGCGCCACTCGGGAGCCCAATACAAATTCCTTTTTAAAGACAAGTTCAGAAAAATGCATCTTACAAATCTCTTGGGCACACAGAAATGTCCTATGGTCTGGGTTGAATGAGGTCATCTGTAAACTTTATCCTGATGCTAGCAATTATTTTCCAAGTAACGTACATTAAGAAAATAAATCAATAAAATACAAATTGTAATTCATACATGTTCAGCTTCAATATTATGTTGTCTTTGGATTAAGGACTCATGCAAGCCATACTTGGTGAATGCTGTATTAATAAAAATTAAGTGGCTGGACTTTGGCTAGGAGCCAACACATTAGCTGTATGTACTGTAAGGCATTGTTGTAGCACAGGGGCATGCAGCAGCGAAATCCTGTTCCCTGTTTTTTGGGGGGAGGAGGTATTTTCTTTCAACGTACTGCAGTGGTAATCTTGCTGTATACTGTAATGTTGTGTGTAGAATTTCTGTTTAATATTATCCATTTAGACTGTGCGGACAGGCTGTCAGCAGGGGGCATATCAGCCTCAGGAGTCTGCTGTTCACGCTGTGCGTTTTATTAATGAAACTGGAAAACAGTTGTAACTACATACTGTAAGTCATGTCTAAGAATAACTTGGTCATACCTTCAGGGTAAGTTTTGTCTATGTATGTGTTGTCTGTGCATAGGGCACCTTAAGAACCAGGGTACGTACTGTACAGAAACCCTCTTTCAGATGCAAAACAAAAACATCAGGGGCTCCTAACTGAACACATCTACAGAGCAGCTTTGCATAAACTGATCTCTTTCCGCCAGATTAAGTATTTTCCATGTAAGCAAAATAATTGTCTCAAATGCATGTAATGTTTCTGGGATATTTAAATGTTTTCTTCACCTATTCATATTAATTGGACAATAAAATAACAAATATTTAAACTCCTTCTTCTGTAATGTTAATCAATGAAACAGTAAGCAAAATAACAAGACATCCTTATCGTAAACTCCTTTTTTTACTGGAGAAAGATTTTAAATAAAAAAGTAAATGGCACCTGTTAAGTAAGTAAATAAATAAAAATGTCATAATTACAACCCAGATGTGAATCCCGTTCTACACGGGTAGCCCAAGCTGCTACCCACGGTGCCATTAGAAGGCTTAGTGATGTTCAGATAATGTGTAGATACTTATTCAGTGGACAAATCAATAACCTCTGTCAAGGGCCTAGTTTACCCACATTTATTAGACACTTCAAAATATTTATATACTAGACAATATTGGCTGTTTTTTTTAAATTAAATTTTATTTTGTATCTGGCTGTTAAGATTTACATTTTTGTTAATTTTAGTGTAGGAGTTGGGCGTGCCAAGCATTCCATTTTGTATTACGTTTTTGCTATTACAAATGCTATTACAACTTTTGCAACACTGTGTTAAGGAAGGGGGAATAACATAGAAAGCCTCTTGCACTGCAGTGGTAAATGTCTAGAAATAACTGCTGCAATCCATTGATGACCATTTGGTTAACTGCAGAACGCTTGCAGAATGTCACAAGATGCCACGCACTCTGACTGCGTGCTTGTCACTTAGAAACATGGTCTCAAGTATTTTTAAAGAGGGCACATTGCCTACATTGCATAGTTACTTATTAATTTCCAAATGTTTTGATGAGAAGTCTTTGTCTGTCTTTAGTGTTATTGCAAAGGCCTTTGTTTCAAAGTTTGTATTTGATGCTTCAAGTGTATATCTTTTAAAGTTAAGAATTACCTATTAGTTGTTGCCTTATTTCTGTTTAATTAAAAAACATTCCTAATATCTATTATAACGCCAAAGTCTCTCTTTTATTAGGTTTCCATAAGTAAATAGTGTTTGCCCAATAGCAGCAATGCCTAGTATGTTTGTTGAAGGATGGGGATTCATGGGCGGGGCACTAAGAGCTCACTAAGTTCAAACAAAACTGCAGTTCATGGAAAGTCTGAGATGTGTGGCCACGTCTGATGAATTTTTCTGTATTCCAAGTCAATTGCTCAGAAAGTCATATGTGGTTTTTTTTTTGGTTTTTTTTGGTTTACAAATTCACTCCACCCTTGTTTTAATGTCTTGCTGTAACCTCCTTTCATACATTACAGTAATGTTAGTTTGGGGCCACTAACAACAGAAATGTTCCCTGGTACCAAAGCCCTGTAAAATTGTGGTACTGTACATGGCTTGACTTGATATGGTTTGTAATGTATTTCTTGACACATAAATAATTAGAAACAGTCTGTACCATAAAAAAATGTAAACCACCATGCCCTAAATCTACTGAACAAATGGAAAAAAGGAATTTCGATCTGTGGACACTGCATACCGTTAAAGATTTTAAACCCATGTGTAGAACCCTAAAGTGGACTTGCATGTATAGAAGGCTGCACCCTGTTCCTTGTCTCAAGGGATATGCATCGCCAGCAGGGGTTAATAAGCATACAAGCAAAATTAATTTTCTCAACTGTGATCAAATTATAAGAATTGTTGCATCTTTTTATGTGTTTGTGTGTGTGTGTGAGAGAGAGAGAGAAAGAGAGAGAGAGAAAGAGAGTGTGCATGTTTTAGTTTTTCTGATTCTGTTTCCATTTTAAGCTATGGTTTAGCCTGGTGTTGTTTCTGCACAAACAGAATAGGGTTACACCTGCATTAGCAGAACCCTAGAAATTCCATTCATTCTGAATAAACTCAAAATCTGATAGTAAGAAAAAAGCTGTTACAATTCTATACGTGATATATTGTACTTGGCAGTGCTATGTTAGTCATCTCTCAAAATGCTTGGCAAGGTGACTGCATTTCTTAGTCAGGGTTGCATGTTTACACAACCTGTCTTATCAAACCGTCTTCAATAATTGCATAAACTGCATGTATATTCCAGTGATGGCGGTTGTGGGTTGTGTTCAAATGTCCAAGGCATGGTCTGTACAAGGCTATTGTGAATGCAGCTGCAGGTTACGAATTCTCAGGGTTTCAAAGGAAGTGACAAAAGGAAAATGGTTAAAGCAAGGGGAGGAGGAGGGGGACTGGAGAACTGACAGGGGGGGTGGGGTATATGCTTCAGATGTAGCAGACTACTACTAGACCTTCCTCCAATTACATTGTATTTTGATACATCAGAGTGGACAGGCGGCTGCGTTCATCTGAGGATTGTTTGTGTGGGATTGCTGTATGTAACGGATGAGTTAGCTGGTTGCCATGACAAAGACCTCGTGCCATGTGACCAGGATGCTGCTCCTCTCCAGGGCTGCGCTGACGTCACGGAGCAGAAAGCGAGAGCTGTGTGTTGAAGAAGCAAGCAAGCAAGCAAGCAAGCAGAGGCAAGAACACAGACGCAGCCTCCTTTCGCTACATAAAGTGAACAGAAATCTGTTCAGTTTGGGAGAGCTCCAATGCCTGGTCCCACCCAAGCACTGTCCCCAAATGGCGAGAACAACAACGACATTATCCCGGACAACGGTACCAACGTTATCCCTTTCAGAAAACATACGGTGCGAGGGGAGCGCGCCTACAGGTAAATTGGTGCGTTGCTGTGTTCGGGGGTTTAGCAGGAAAGACTGCAGCAAAATGAGGAAATGCAGTGTTTTACATAACAGTCATAATGTGTTTTTGTTGTTGTTGTTGTTGTTGTTGTTTTTAGTTCTATTTTACTGGCGCTATAAAACGGTGCAGGATATTCTATTTTACTATGCCTCTACTCACGTACTTGTGTTTTTTTGCATTTATATATGCGCTCGCGGAGTACAGTGTTTTGCTCCTGTCATTTTCACTTGCCTCTTGTTAACGTAACGATGAGATGAAAGCAATTAAGGGTCTTTTGGACTGAACCAATATAGTACAGTATTGTAAAGGGCAGATCTTGCAAGGGCTGGCTGCTAAAAATAGCGGTTTCAAAAAAGGAAGGACAGCACCGCACCGAGGTCTGGCGATAACGGTTTGCCCCGGTGAAGTTATAGAAAAATGGAATCCTAGATGATGTCTGCAGCATTAAACCCTCTGATTGATTGAGGTCACGTTTGAGATTTCATATCGAAATTGGTGTTTTGCAGGGACTGGGCTGGAAATGTTATTTCATTTTTTTTTTTTTTTTTTTTTTTTTTTATGTGGATGTTGTGTTTTTTATTTTATTTTTTTGTCCAAGTGTAATGCATGAAAATTTGACATTCATTATATTCCAGAATTTATCCACAGGCTGATGTGTCTTATTTATTTAATGTTATTTTATAACATAACGGGTTGACTGTAATTCTACGTCATGTGACTGCTAAATGTAGCGTCATATGCACCAAATAACAACACACGCAATATGTTAAATTGACGGTGAAAATGTTGTCGAAGTTGTTCAGTCTTCTTGATACAATAACAACATATAGTATCTATAATGCTTTGTAGATATTTAGTATTATGCTTTGTAGATTATGACATGTTGTCGCGGAGCTAAATACAGCAGCAGTTATCAAACAGCATAACCGCAGATAAGAAAATGTAAATAGTTTGCATTGTTAAATGAAGATACAATCGTGCTGCGTTTGTGCCCAGGTTTAAGGCAGTCGTAGGGGAGGGGTTTGGGGCGCTTTTTTTCCTCTGTCAGGCATAGGTTTTGGATACTTCGTTGGTCCGCCAATACTGTTCCGATGTTAACTGATTAAAGTCATATAGCTCGCTTTATGCATTGGTTTACTGGAAACTAAAAAGTACATAATTTGCTTGGTAATATGAATGTCAATTTCAATAACAAAAAGCAGTTTTGACGTTTATGTACGTATATACACCCACAGTTGTAGTCAAAAGTTAACATACCTCCAATGGAAATGTATAATTTCTAGAAATTTCTTGAAAACAAGTAATTATAGGAAAAAACTTCTGTAGCAAAAATGCTGCTTTTGTGGATGAGGAAAAAATGTTACAAGAAATAGATGTTTACAATTGTTTATTAAAGCAATTCTTTTTTTTCAAAAATGCTAATTCAAAAGTTTTCACACCCTGACCAGGAAAATTAAATTAATAGCTTGTTGATGCTCCTTTAGCAATAATAACCGCTTCTAAACGATTAGGACATTTGTCAGTGAGCATTTGGCATGATTCTTTAGTGATTTTTGACCATTCCAATGTTCCAGTTCATTCAAATTCTGAGGACTTCTATTGTGCACAGCCTTCTTCAAGTCATACCCAAGATTCTCAATCGGATTTAGATTGGGACTTTAACTAGGCCATTTCAGAACCTTGATTTTATTCATCTTTAACCATTCTGAAGTAGATTTTGATGTGCGCTTTGGACCATTGTTGTGTTGGAATGTCCAGTTGCGCTTTAAACCAAGTTTTGTAGCGGAAGGTTTCAGATGATTGGCCAGTATCTTTTGGTATGCTATGGAATCCATTTTACCATGTATTGGAAATAAATTTCCTGTGCCATTAGAGGAAAAACAGCCCCATAGAATTATATTACCACCTCCATGCTTGACAGTAGGTATGGTGTTCTTTTCTTTGTACGACTCACCAGACTTTCTCTAAACGTAACGACTATCAGCGTGACCAAATAGCTTTTTTTGTTTGTTTGTTTCATCACTACACAAAACCTTTGACCAGAACTCACATCCATTATTCAAATGCCGTTCAGCAAACTTTAAGCGATTGTACATGTGATGTTTTCCCAAGTGTGGCTTTTTCCTTGGCCTGCGCCCATTGAGACCTTCACCATGCAATACTCTGCCTGTGATTGAAATGGAAACCCCAGGCCACTTGCAGCCAGTTCACTTTGAATATCTTTGGCAGTCAATCTCAGATTGTTATTAACCTTCCTCACAATTCTTATACTTGTTCTTGGTGAAAGAACCTTCTTTCTTCCAGACAGATGGAGCGTTGTGACAGTGCCATGAGTCTTGTACTTCTTGATAATAGAAACAAGTATTGAAATTGGGATACTCAAATGCTTGGAAATCTTTTTGTATCATTCTCCAGCTTTGTGACAATAAATAATTTTCTGTCTAAGGTTTTCAGATAGCTCTTTACTTATTCCCATGTTGTTGGTAATGACAGCAATCATCCTATGCTTAACCCTTTTATACTGTCTAATGCTTGAATACCTTGACAGGATAGTATTTTACATAGCAGTTTGTTTGAACTTATTTAAAGTAACATCAGTGTTTCCAATACTAGCAGTAGTGTTCTAGTTCCATGATTCTTTGCAACTGCTTAAGAATTTTATATTACTTTTTATAAATTGCTTTTTTTAATTTATTTTTTTAGGTAGTGTGCAATTTTTGGCATACTTAAGACTTCATTCTGTGGCAAAAGACACAACATATCAACTGTCATCTTACATGTAAAAGAAAACTGTGGGTTATTGTGATCACTGTTAGAGGTAGTTGCCTGGATTTTTAATTTAATGAGATTAAGAACAGCATAGTCAGCCATATGCAATGTGTTTAATTAAATTTGAACTTTTACAGTCTCCACAACCGATTTGTTCAGTCAGTCAAGTAGGTTTAGCTTTAATAATAGTGGATCTACCCCTATTTTCAACTGAATTTCGTGAAATCAGAATTCCATTATGTCTATAGAGAAAAACTCTATTGTTTGATAAAGAAACAAACGTTGGTAACAGTTGAGAGCAGAAAAAGATGGTTCCTTTTTTCTTTTTTTTTTCTCTGTAGACAATAGCTTGAAAGTCGTTTCCATTGATGGTTTGGCCCTGCAGTTCTGTTGGTTTATAAAGAACATCATTGTGAAATTTCAAACGGAAGCAATAATGGAATGTTTTTGAGGGGGAATATGTATAGTACTCTGTTGCAAGGAATATGAACTGACGTACACTTGTGTTAAGGATGTAAAACTAGAAACAACCCCCAGTACATCCCAGGTCCAAAACAGTTTTTTTCAGCTGCAGTACAGTAGTTTATTAATTGTAGAGAAAGAACTGATGTCTTAAATAGTTGTTGGAATTTGCTGTTAGTGTTAAGTAGCTGCAGTGCCTTCTTTGATGTGGCCTATTCCATGCATGGCAGCAAACTACTCTATTCCATGCATGGCAGCAAACTACTCTATTCCATGCATGGTAGCAAACTACTCTATTCCATGCATGGCAGCAAACTACTCTATTCCATGCATGGCAGCAAACTACTCTATTCCATGCATGGCAGCAAACTACTCTATTCCATGCATGGCAGCAAACTACTCTATTCCATGCATGGCAGCAAACTACTCTGTACTTCCAGTAAGTGCATCAGGTGTGCTTCACATACAAGCAGCACCTCTTATTGATTACATTTACTACAAACAACCTTCTGATGGAAAGGTTATTGTGATGAGACCGGAAATCTTGTAAAAGCTTTACGTACACGTGTTTTCTTCAAATGTAAAAGAACCACATGTACAGGCTGTACGATACAGTACATATTGTTTACCCCATTTCAGCCCCCCCCCCCCCCCCCCCCCCCCCTCGCTAATTACCAACGCATTTTTCTGTGCCAGCTCACTTGGTGGGAATAAATCCTGTGACTGTTCCCCTTCTTAGCTGGTAAGCAGTGTATTCTCTATAGCTGTAGCTAGTTTGGTATGTTGTTGCCATTCAAAGTCTCAGGAGAGCCAGCTAGTTAATGTTGTAAAAATTCCTCTTTGGCTGAAATTATACATGATTATTTTATTGAGGTGGAGAGAGGTGTCTTTGTCTCCAGTGTCTTTCAAATAAATATTTTCACTGCTACTTTAATGTGCTTTTGCATCCAAACAACTTAATGCCTGTATTAATAACAGGGCTGACAATAAATGTACAGTGTAATACACTGCAAGATATACTTTTGCAGGATAATGTGTTGAGAGCAGAGGTTTATGTAGTCCAGATTGTGTTGCAGGCTCCCGGGCCTTAATAGATGTGTGTGCATTGTTCAGTTCTATTCATCTTCATAATAATACTTTAAGCAATGCTACATTACTAGTACCTCCTGCTTTTTGGCAATTTTGGTAGTTGAGTTAAGCTACAGTTAATTAAAGTTGTACTCTATTGTTATTTCTAACAGCTTGCACTATTTTCTTTAAGGCTGTAATGGATTTGGTCAGGACCCGAAGATTTTGTTCTATCTATCATTTTTTAGGAGCAGACAGGAAAATCTGTGAAATTTGAAATGCAAAATGTCTATTTGTTAATTGAAATGTTGTATGATAAATGTTAAAAAAAAAAAAAAAAAAAAAAAAACTGTTTACGCAGAAGGTTTTAACTTTTAATAAAATGTCTACTTTACAATGTATGTTACGCACACCTACGTTGGCTTTTTTCTCTGCATGTTATGTTGTACTGTTTTTCCAGAAGGGCCTGCTAAGATATATCATGCCACCCTTGAGAATTTGCAGTTTATTTATGACTGATGCAGGAAATTCCATGTGATTTCCCCTTTGCCATTGCCAGTAAAGAAGGAAATGTGTTTCACTGAGCTGCAGTCACAGATGGACTAAGAAGTCTCAAGATATTGCCCTATAAAGTGTGTATCCTGCATTGTTATTTTTTTTTTTTGTGTACTTTGTATTCATGTCCATTTATGTGGTTTATAATAGGGCGCTGTGGCTTGTCAAAATTAGGGTTATTTAAGAGATCCACTGGGACTTCTTCTTCCCTGCCTTGTTAGTGTATTGCTTCCATATGTTCTTGTGTGAGTTTTTAGAAATGTTCCAGGACTGACAGAAACTGACTGTCAGGGTTGTTTTGTGGGACTCCCATTACATACTGGTTTGATTCCTTGTTGTGAGCTGTACTGTTGTGCCCAGTTAACACAGGGACTGCATATGTTTGTACTTCAGCTTACAGTAAAGGCTCACTGTATGCAACAGTTTACCCTATCTGTTATGTTTTTGAGCACAACCCCTAGGAAACCCCATCCATTGGTTAATCACTTGGACCGAAAGAGAAGCATGAAGACTGGTTCATACAGACTCCGACAATTTCTGGTTGGAGCCGAGGGTCTCCAACCCTGTGCGACAGGTCGGAATTACATCCTCCACACTCTTGCAATGTCCATCTTTTTTGGAAAGTCGTACAGCTTTTTCTCATGCATCTGCGACCTGAAATCGCATGTGGTCGGATGATGTTGAAATATTTCAACATTTGCTACATGGTCGTATGGTGGTAACCATCATGGAGCAAGACTTTGAGGAACTTTTAATAGAAGTTTGTAAATCCACATTTATAGCCCATGGCCACACTTTGCTGGGTATTGCCAGTTGCTATGTACATTGTGACTGCAAGTCTTTCTGCAAGTGTCACTGGCATTGCATGTGTATTTTTGTGTTGAATAAATGGTTCTAATCTGTTTAACAGATCATCAAACCTTTCACCTGTCCTTCTAAAATACCTAAAATATCTCTCACTGTCACAAACCTGCATCTGTAATTTAATGTATAAAATTCTCCCTTTTGGATTCTCTGTTGGTTGAGAGGACAGATGTACTAAACAACAGTACTTTTTCCCCAATTAAGTGAAAGCAGTCTGCATTTAAAGTATGAAGACAGCTGTGCAGTCAAAAAGGCTGCGACACAGTGAAGCTGCAGAGCTTTTATAGATGTCTGCGCCTGACATATCGCATTCATCAGCGACAGAAGTATGAACCAGGCCTTAGCATGTTCATTGACCTATTGTAGTGCTGTTGTTAACAATGACCAGGTTGTAATATGAGCTGCTGAATGTGCCCCAAGACATTCACCCATGTATTGGTGTGCATTGGAAATTTTATGTCTTTTTTGACTGGACAATTTAAAAAAAAAAAAAAAAAAAAACACTTAATCACGCGAAGCTATGTAGCGGCAGCAGTGCATAGTCTTTTGTATTTATGAATCAGCATTGTCAACAGCTAGAATATGATTTTTTTTTTGTTTTTGTTACTAGTCCTGGTATTTTTTCTGAAACATGATAAATTACTGAATTTCCAGCTTTGTTACGGCCATGTAATGGCGTTGAATAATGATCAACCAAAACCTTGCATTCAGAACAGCACGTCTGTGCCGTGCATGTGGGACTTTCATGTGGTGCAGTAATGACTTGCCAATTAGCAACCCCGCCCCTTAAACCAGACTTTACAATCAGTGACAGTATAAAATTAGGGAACAGTAAAATCCATAGGTGGAGCCTATAGGATCAAGGTTTTCCCAGGCTTTTCAACTACTGTGCCCAGCTGTGAACCATTTCTGCCAAGCTGCGTAGCTTCACAAACCACCCCCCCCCCCCTTGAAAGAACAGCTGGGTAGTGTTGCAGTACAACATATCAAAATCTTTCAGACTGCATATAGCGCATTGAGTGTTGGCCCTTGCCAGTATCAAGTCTATTAAAAGGTACGTTTTTTGTTTGTGTTGTGGCAGTACATACAAATCAAGTTCAACTAAATTTTTGGAAAGGAACATTTTACACAGGAACTTATAGCACTAATATAAATTATACTGTCAGCAGGCAATCTGTTTTTAAACTTAATTTCACTTAATTAATTGTTTTTACATTAACACAAGACAAAAAAACTTTTACTGGGGAGGGGTATAGGGGGAGGGGAGGGGGAGGGGTGGGGGATATATAAACGACAACCAAAAACATTCTGAGACAAATCCATTTGTTACAGTAGGCTCCAGCTAAGAGAACACACCTTGGGAAGCAAGCAGAGTGTTCTCCAAGTTAGACAGAGTTGACTACTGGAAACACTATGCCAAGGCCAATCACGGTATGAATCAATAAATACAAATATATTTATTACTTATGTTATGATGCATGTGCATCAACATATGAAATTAATAGAATATGTAAGACAAAAGCAATAGAGAAGTGTATGTTAATAAACTAATAATAAACAAAATTAACAAAACACCCCTGCATACGGTAGAAATGCAGCAAAGGCTCCAACAATAATTATGAATATGAAAATGAACACAGTGGTTATTAATGCAGCATTGCCCTACACATGTTAAATACAGCAGCAGCTCTGATTTACTCTTGCGATGACAAGTCAATTTTGAAAAGATTGAATAAACCGTTTGAGTTATCGAGCTGCAAAACCATACTGTATCAGTTTTGAATCGTTTTGCAACAAATATCAGTGCCAGAAAGGTGTTCTTTTAAGCAAAGTTCCTGTTCCTTTGGGACAGCATTTACAATGGGAAAATTCCATTTCACCACAAGGTTATTCTATAAGCTGAAGTGTTCTCTTGGGAGATGTTCCAGCGCTTTGTTAAAGGCGCTATATAATATAGATTGATTGGATTCCTATATGTGGAGACAACTATATGAAGTAAAAATAGATTTTCTTAGAAAAGCAAATATCTAAGAAAACAACAAACAAAATATAACAAAGGAACTGAACTGATACTTTGACGTGGCTCTAGAACTGAAGTTAAAAAAATTTCCCAGTAGTTATTTTGTAGTCTTTCCATGGGTGCCGAGCACACTACATAATTTTATCTTTTCCAAACAGGAAGCTAGCAGCAGACAAAATGAGAGCACTGTGGGTTGGAATGGTGGCAATCCGTCTGTGACCCAGCCTTGTAATTCTGAGCTGCAAGGCTTCCTTCTTCTGCCCAATTTAGCTTTTTCTTGGAGGCGTTGACTGTGCTGAGGAATATTACTTGTACATGGTTTTTCTGTTGGCATTTGAACTTTTGCAGTGTGGGATTTTAATGATGTGTTTAAGAAAAAATTGTTTTTTGTTCTGCTCTTCAATTCTGTTTGGACTGCTGAGGCACTCCTAAATTCTTCTGTCTTTTGTAACTGGTTTTACAAAACTGGCATCATGTAGGCCCAAACTTAGCTTGGACAAATATCAGAATATTTTAACTAATAATTCTTAGAGTAAGTTGCAGGGTTCCTAAAAAATGTATAGCGTTATATATCCCCTATGTGTTGCTACAACTGTTTAAATAATGTATCTCTAATGTTTATTTTCATTAACATCCTGACCACTTTTTACACTTAGAACGTTTAAACTCGGGTTTAAAGATATTTTCAAAATGGCTGCTCTAGTGTACTGGGACTTGAGATCTGCCCTCTAAATCACTGCAGGAAGACCAATAATTTTTTTTTTAAAAAATTACAAAAAGCAATACAAGTGCTCTGGCTTTTCTGTCCTGTACCACATCATGGATTGTTATTGCTGTGTTGCCTTTTTGACAACGTGGGCAATAATCCATACACTGTCAGCGGACTAGAGTGGCCATTTTGAAAAGAACTTTGAAACAGGCTTTAACGTTATAATTCTAGAAAGTTGTCAGAAAATTACAGGTACATTATTTAAACAGTTGTAGCAACACGTGGGGACATGTAACGCTATATTTTTGGAACCCCGCTACTTATTACTATATCACAACATGTTTTTCCTTGCACTGACTTACCACCACCTTGCCAGAATGTGCCAGCTACCTATAGCGGTTGTAGTGCTTGAATAAAATATGTACTGAATACCTAGTGTACGAGACGGTGTAAGAGGAGTGTTATGGTAGAATATGTTTGAAACATACAAAATATATGCTAACACTAATAATTTTAATTTAGAAAACTGAGCCCCCTCCCTCCCTCCCTCCTCCCAGCTTGTGTTATATAGAGGCAGAACTTGAGTTTCTTCATTCTCCATCTCGATAGCAAAGCATTGTACAGTGCAAGCTGCATTGAATGAAATGTCTCGAAACCTCTCTGCTGTTTGGGATTTTTTTTTTTTTTTTAAATGCCCAGACAACCAAAAAAAAAAGTTGAATGCAAACTGCAAGCGACTGTTGATGAGGCAGTCTCCAGAAACACTTGACAAGCGGAAGTTAATGTTATTATTTTATTAGTGCTGGGATGAACACAGGATTTTCTTGTTAGGATATTTGCTAAAAATTCTGATATTTGTTCGGATATTCGTTTGTTTTCGAAGTAATAAAATCCATTGTATTGCTCTGAATGCAAGCAATGTTACAATGTGTAACACGTTAAAGTAGAAAATATACCAGGAGTAAAGAATACGTTGTGTTGGCCTTACTTTACCCCAGTGAATTAACTACAAAACAAAGGATGCCAAATAGCAGTTCAAGTTAAACATTATTTTATTTATTCCCGAAATCAATAACACTATGTAACACAATTTTTGTTCTTGGGTAGTAAGTGTTATTTCCTAACTGCTTATGCCTTAAAAGTATAGAAAATGGCTATTATTCCCCACAAACTTTGCTTTTGTGACCAGGACAGTGATATTTCGAAATATCACTATTTCCAGTGGGAAAATGGGAAAATGTGTGTCTTTTCGTTCACATAAAGTCAGAAAAAAACAACATATGAATCCAATTTAACATGTATTTATACTAAAGTAATACAAAAATGACTACAAAAGATTTAGAAGTGAGTAGTTTTTCGAGATTTACAATTATACTGTATTTACAGTATAATAATGCATAAACACTGCATTTTGTTTATTTTTCTTTTTTTCATTCCTTGACATTGCTGTTTCTTCACAGTAAATTGTGGCCATAGACACGTTTTCATAAAGTAATAACATGAGATTTGCTTGTGACTTTTTGTAGCTGAACAAGCAAATGAAAACAGAAATTTAACTTTAACTTTGACCGCACTGGGTTGATCCCCGGAGCCAGCATCACAGCCATTGTGTGTGCTGATGCGCTGGGGAGGCAAAATGAGCTGATCCCTGGAGCCAGCATTACACTTCAGCAATCAACACCAGGCTGAATGATATCTACATCATCAGATGGAAAGAAACGCAAATGGATGGAGATGCAGATGGGTCACATTAGTTTACTTTAAAGCTACGTCTTAGTTGGTGCTTATCTTGGCGAGAGCCGAGTTCAAATCAGCATGAAGTTTTAACATTTGCTCTCATGTAATGTACACTGAACAAAAATATAAACTCAACATGCAACAATTTCAAAGATTTTACTGAGTTACAGTTCATATAAGGAAATCAGTTTATTGAAATAAATTCATTAGGCCCTAATCTATGGATTTCACATTACTGGGAATACAGATATGCATCTGTTGGTCACAGATACCTTAAAAAAAAAGATAGGGGCGTGTATCAGAAAACCAGTCAGTACTGGTGTGACCACCATTTGCCTCATGCAGCGCAACACATCTCCTTTGCATAGAGTTGATCTGGCTGTTGATTGTGGCCTGTGGAATGTTGTCCCACTCCTCTTCAATGGCTGTGCGAAGTTGCTGGATATTGGCGGGAACTGGAACATGCTGTCGTACACATCGATCCAGAGCATCCCAAACTTGATCAATGGGTGACATGTCTGGTGAGTATAAAGGCCATGGAAGAACTGGGACATTTTCAGCATCCAGGAATTTTGTAAAGCCGTGCATTATCATGCTGAAACATGAGGTGATGGCGGCGGATGAATGGCATTCAAATTGCCATCGATGAAATTCAGTTGTGTTCGTTGTCCGTAGCTTATGCCTGCCCATACCATAACCCCATCGCCACCATGGGGAACTATGTTCACAATGTTGACATCAGCAAACTGCTCGCCCACACGACGCCATACACGCTGTCTGCCATCTGCCCGGTACAGTTGAAACCGGGATTCATCCGTGAAGAGCACACTTCTCCAGCATGCCAGTGGCCATCTAAGGTGAGCATTTGCCCACTGAAGTTGGTTACGACGCCGAATTGCAGTCAGGTCAAGACCCTTATGAGGACGACGAGCATGCAGATGAGCTTCCCCGAGACGGTTTCTGACAGTCTGTGCAGAAATTCTTCGGTTGTGCAAACCCACAGTTTCATCAGCTATCTGGAT
Organism: Polyodon spathula; assembly: GCF_017654505.1. NCBI lineage: Eukaryota > Metazoa > Chordata > Actinopteri > Acipenseriformes > Polyodontidae > Polyodon > Polyodon spathula. Next base: position 80,147,279 of record NC_054536.1, on the reverse strand, counting down.
GGCTGGTCTCAGATGATCCCACAGGTGAAGAAGCCGGATGTGGAGGTCCTGGGCTGGTGTGGTTACAAGTGGTCTGTGGTTGTGAGGCTGGTTGGACATACTGCTAAATTCTCTAAAACAACGTTGAAGGTGGCTTATGGTAGAGAAATGAACATTCAATTCTCTGGCAACAGCACTGGTGGACATTCTTGCAGTCAGCATTCTAATTGCACGTTCCCTCAAAACTTGAGACATCTGTGGCATTGTGTTGTGTGACAAATTTTAGATTTAGAGTGGCCTTTTATTGTCCCCAGCACAAGGTGCACCTGTGTAATGATCATGCTGTTTAATCAGCTTCTTGATATGCCACACCTGCCAGGTGGATGGATTATCTTGGCAAAGGAGAAATGCTCACTAACAGGGATGTAAACAAATTTGTGATTATTGTGCGTATGGAAAATTTCTGGGATCTTTTATTTCAGCTCATGAAACATGGGACCCTAACTTTACATGTTGCGTTTATATTTTTGTTCAGTGTAAATCATAATCTTAAACGCTTCAAATAAAACAAACGTGGAAATGGCATTGTAAGATGAAAGGGGGAAAAAACTCACTCATTTATTACATTCCAAACAAAAGAAGGTCGCAACAAAATATATAATATATAAAATCTATGTAAAAATCACTACACATGTCCAGCAAGTTGGGCACTGTTTAAGCGAGGCATTTCAGAATGACGTTCTTGCCTTTTTTTTCTGTCCCATGAGATTCTGACTTGCTGTAAAGCAGCGTATGTTTTTGACCTAGGTGGCCTTCCGCAGAGCGCCTAGGACACTTAACAGCACGCATCTGACTAAAATCCAAAATAAAATAACTCCCTCTCCTGTAATGCACATATAGTGAAGCAAAAATGTAACTGGAGTGAACAATCCTATATTAACAGCAATTCTGGAGCCCAGAAAGGTGTGTTCTATTTTTTTATTTTTTGGTCCTCTGAGGAGGCAAGTCACCATTTTAAACGATATACAGCGTTTGTCAGATAGTTCGTACAGTACAGGATTATTTACTAGGTTATGCATCATTTCAAATTCAAAATCTATATAGACTGCGTCTTTCTTCTGTAATGTTACGGGTTCAATTTCAAACTAAAATTAACATGTGAAAGTTAGAAGTAATACAGTAGATGAAGTTGCAAATCTTAACCAATGCAGATTTAACATGATGCTGTTTGTGGCACAAAGCTTATTAAACTTTGACACCCTGTTGATCATAACATATTTTTTGTTTATTTTTGTAATCAATTTAGACCCTGCCACTCCAGTATTTTATTAGAACGGTGTACATCACGAGGGGATGCCCTTGTGTTGCACCTGTTTTTTGGGTAATCCTGATACACAAGTCGGTGGTTGAGTCAATCCAGGGTGATTTCCCTAGTGCTGTAAAATGCTGTAATAAAATTTGAATGAGTTCATTTGTAGTCAACTGCATAAGCTGTTCCTTCACCTAAAAAAAGACTGAACAGTTAATATACTTTATAGTATCTCCCTGTTGACTCTTAAGTACCATGGACTGTAGCATGTATGATGTACTGTAATTGTAGATTCCTTGTTGTGGAACTTGCTATTTATCCTTTATGGGAAAGGATGTGTATTAAAAAAAGATCGGGTGCTTGACATCCTGTCTACTCTTAGTGTGATGCAAACCAGGGGAGACTAAATATAGCGCTACTGGTGGAATTTGATGCTTTTAACAATGGGGACTTACAGGGTGTATAATTTATTTGTGCTGTACAGTAATGTTACATTAGTACAAAAAATGGTTTGAACTAATGGAACCGTATGTGTTTTTAGATGTAGGTTTTCAGTTCAATTTATTTGTTACATAAAACAGTCAAACTTTGGAAAGTACAGTTTCGCCGTCGTGTTTTGGTATGGCAAGAATGCAGTTCACAGGGTGTAGTGAGTACCGGTATTTTGAAAAGTATTGCATTTTGGGAATTCAGTTGGTCAAGATTTCTTCCCCAAATGTGTTCTAGTTCCTCCGTGAAACTGTAATAACACATTTAACAAGTTTAAGTTTCTTTTCTAGCATACAATTGGAATTAGGGTGACCTTTTTGTTTGTTCACAAATACAGAAACATATATAGCTAGGTTATCTGAAAGTGAATAAAGGCTTCTGTAAACAAAGGGATCTTAGCATATGCCTCCTTCCAAGCAGCTGCAGATGGGGTGCATTCAAATGTAGTCGTCGCAGATAAAAACCATATATGGTTGGTGCATTGCATTAAATACAACTCGGATAACAATCCATCAACCAGAGGTACAAGCCAGGCTGTGGATGTGAACTCCTTAAGGATGCCACAGTTCCTCCAGCTGGTGCAGGCTGACCCAGTCTCCCAGGGGTACAGATTACTGATACTCTTTCACTGGAAGCCTGATTACCCGAGAGAGAGGACCACCGAAGTCCCTCAGGGCTCACCTGAAGAAGGAGGAGATTGCTATTGTTTCCATGTTAGGGAACCATGTGTTTTGTAGAAAGAGGTGGAGGGGGGAGCAAAGTGGCATCTGGCCCTGCAATGTAAGTGGGGAAAAAACTGATCAAAACAATGGACTGAATATTCTAATTTGGGGATTACGTCTACTCTGCTGACAACCTATTGAGATTTTGAATGACCATGTTAGTCCTGCCCTAAATCTGTGTATTAACCTTAAAAACAGCCTTCTTAATCACGTGTAGCAGTGTAATTGGAATGGTTGAATATGTGTAGTAGGGTTATTCCAGCCGATGACGGTAGTAGATCTTAAACCTCTTTTGTGGCTTTGTATTCCCGTAGGGTTGTGCCAAGTGACTAGTTAAATTTCCTTTGTGGTTCTGGTATCATTACAGTATTTTTTTTTCAGTTGTCATTGGTGACCTGCAGACCAAATTAACCAGGGCTGATTTTAAAAATAGCTGTGCTGCAGTTATATAATTTTTTTGGTTCTTTGCTGTACTGTAGTAGATGTTTATTTTTGTGGTGGTTGTTTCCATATTAGTTCTGTAATTGGATTAGAGTTGATCCCTAGTGGTTGAGTGCAGGGTAAATCCTACAATCAGGAGTTTGCTGGTTCCAATCCTGATGATGTTTAGTAGCTGATCTTGGGTAGGGGCCCAAAGGGATTGCTGCCATGGTCATGGTCTTGGTGCTATCTTGGGTTGGGGAGGTAAACAGTCTGGGATTATGCTTAGTCCATTGTGACTCAGCAACTCTCACATCAAAGTAGTTTTGGCAGACGGACACTCTTGGTTACTCTTAGGTTTTGGTATTTTACAGACTGTAAAGGATCATTTTGGTATGTAAAACATGCTTTAATCTGATTCCAGTTTCATCCTGACACAGTATACCAAGCTAGATTTCTATCTAGAGCAGTCAAAATATTAGTTTTATCAGTGCTACATCACCTACAGGGTACCCACATCCTTTTAATTTTGCACAGGCATGCTGCTCTGCTCACAAACAATTCATGTCTTACAAACAGCGGCACAAGCTAGAGTCCTGCAAAGCTAGTCGGGTTCAGGTTGGAATGTGAACTTTTTCGCTGTTTTTGGTTCGGGTGCGGGTCAGAAAATGTAACTTTTTGGTCAGACTCAAGTCTGAATTTTGAATCTGCAAAAAACGTTTTCTGTCCTTTCACCATATTTGTGTTGTAACCCTTTCCCAAATAACCTATTAGAAGGTACATTTATTTCATGCAGCAAAGCAGGGGGTGATTCGGGAGGAGTCAGCTGACTAAGCAGTATTCTCTGCTTGTTTGATATATCGTAAGATCCTTTATCACGTCTGCTTGGTGAGATAAAAAATGTCTGTGAACGACGTGAAACAAAAGATAGCGCAAGGTTTATATTACATGTGGTGGATAATAGTTTGAGAGGTAAATCACAAGTGTGGAATTCTGTTAGAATCATAACAAATAAAAATAATGAACATTGACTGGGTTCATTGCTTGTAAAACCTGTCATCATGTTTTTGTGTACGACCACCACAAAACTGGTAGATCATCTTTGCGAAAGGACAGGTGTAGCTCCCTTTCAGCTGGTGGCATGAAAATAATAAATAGTATTTTTTATATCAAAAGTCACAATGTAACCTTTCGTGTATAACAGTGCTTCAATATACAAAGGTGCCAACCACAGTAAGGTAAGAATCTATGGTACAAGTGATTGTCTCTTGACTTACGCCAATAAGTAGGGGATAGTCTTTCAAACTTCAGTTTCCCATGGCTCAAGATGATCGAGACAGCTAAGGTCGCACACTCCGTAATGTTCCTTAATGATACACACTAACTCAAGGATTAAAAATTATTTAATTTTTTTTTTAGACAAATAGGAGATTTAAAAGTCCACGTCCACAACGCGTTTCAACACAAGTCTTGGTCAAGTGGTGTATAGTACAGTAAGCAGAGATCGTTAATATGTTACAATATTAAAATATATCAAGACCAGTAGAGCTACTACGCCATATAGTCTATCGTATAAACTAAAATCTGTGGAGAAGGGTAGAGATATCTATGTGTAAACGTGCAAGGCCAAAGTAATACACTGGTACAGCCTGCAGAACCGTAAGTGGAAAGGCACGCCTTGGGTACTCACAGCCCACTTGTCAGTGCAGGGTATAGGCCAAATTGTTGGGCACTTGCAATAGGAAACAGTGGCATTTTTGTTTTGCTGGTCCTATAGGAGCACAGCTGTGCTGTTAGCAAGAGCGGTGCCCAGCCTTGGCAGGTCCAGCAGGAATCATTGGAGACAATGATTTTTAAAATAGTAGCGACAAAATGTGAATTGTAACGACAAGTTATAAATAAATCCCTTAAAAACCAGATGAATAAGAGGGACTCTCATGAGTCATAAATGAAGAGCCTGTTTCAGAAAACACAGGCTCTATTCTCCCAGGAACTGGATAAAGCCCCCCGGCAGGGCTTGCGTTAAGTGTCTGGTGTCCAGCAGGAGCCAGCAGTGATATTCTTTAAACTCTACAATCTGCATGTCTTCCATTCGTGGCTGCTGCTGTGGAGATGTATGTTGCATACAATTTTGTTGCTATTTTTTATTATGGTTATGACTTAAGCACAGTTCAATGTAATGATTGATATATTTTCAATTTAGCACTTACTTTGGCAAGAGAGAACCCTGTGTCAAGTCACTTTTAGTTGCTTGTTTACTGTAGACGTGCTAACTAATAGGTTATTGCCTCCTGCATTCAGGCTCTGATCCCTGACTATAGCACAATAAAGCCCATATTAAAGCAAAATGTCCAAATCCCCTGTATTACGTACAACTTTCTTGCATGTATGATCTTGCTTGTTCAGTGGGAAATGGAGTGTGTGTTTATAGAAACCATATGGCTGTGCAGGAGGGTTTCCAAGAAATACACAGTAAAACCAAAAAAATAAGTTTCCAATGTCCTCCTGTGTAAAGACCCCACAGTTACTGCATAACCAGTGAGCCCAATAAGATTTGTGCTGTACATTGTATGGAACGTTTTCCAAGGGATGGAAAAGATGGAACAAAGGGCCTGCAGTGATCTCTGCCTCCACAACATAATCTGGTCTCTACAAAGCTTAGTGCAGGCAGCAGGGTGGGATGTTTCAATTACTGAAAATGCATTATTTGTTATTTTTGTTAGTCTTGGTGTTTATGGGTTTTAGACCAAGGTCACGTTTTTGCTGCTAAGATTTCAGCAAGGCAGTGCATGTTTGTCATTAGTCACTGCATTGCTCCTTGCAGTGTCATTGAACTAGGCTTAGTCTGGTGCTAAATGCACATTTTCAGCTGATTTGGATAAGAATATAAAGTACTCAGGGAAACCAGATATTGTTTGCATTTCAAGCTGTGACAGGTTTCCCTGATGAGGAATACTTATATGTATTTTGTCCATGACAACACAAAAACCATCAGGGCTGTGTTAATTATTTTATGATGCGTCTGTCACCCTCTGTCTCGGCCATCCATACTCTGCATTATGGCTGTTACTATCAATCCAGGTTATTTGAATACTGTAAATGTTACTGTTATGTTTTAGTACAGAGGTGTGTGTGTTTTTTTGGGTTTTTTTTTTTTTTGGGGGGGGGGGGGGGGGTGATATTGGGTATAATATATGTGGTGGATTCTCCAAACTTTCTCTTGCTACTGTAAGCTGATATGTTTTAAACAGTAGTTGTCTCTTACAGTGAAATTAATTCATTTTAAGCACCGTTGCAGTCATGTCTGAAATTTCCACCACCATGTAGTACTAAAGAGAGACTGATTGTTGTTTTCACATGGGCCCAATATTATTGTACATGTACATGTGGGATATGTTTGACATTAGGTCTGTACTGTATCTTCAATTATACAAATTTTAATTTATGCTACAATGGCAAGCATGTTACAAACTACTCAACAGGCAGACTCCAGTTTTCAGGTGCTGAAGTAAAGAAAGTTATTGTACTCGGGCTAGCATGCCTGATTGCAATTAGAATGGGGAGCTTACAGGTATGAGGAGATTACAGTGAAAGTGAGTGTAGGTAAAATGTTAAACTTGCCTTATTGACACACTGGTTAGAGTAGTGCAAATTTTAAAAATAAAACCGGATCAGTTTGGCCTGTTTTTGTTCACCGCTTGACTTGACCAAGGCTTCAGAATTTAAAAAAGCAATACAACAAACTAGGCAGCAGAATATGAATTTAATAATTTTAGAGCATTAGGTTATTACTTAGACTTCCCTTCTCCTGTTCCCCCATTACACTGTTTAGGTAAAATGTGGTAATTGTTTCTTTCACAACCAGTTTAACTAGAACTCCATTATCAATGTCTTTATTGATGTCAATGTTTATATAAAATGTTTACAGACAATCGCACACATTTCTGGAAAATCTGAGGCACTGCTTCCTTGAACATTAATCTTGCATTTCCTGTACTACAGTGTGTGTGTGTGTGTGTGTGTGTGTGTGTGTGTGTGTGTGTGTGTGTGTGTGTGTGTGACAAAACTAAAACACAGTGGAAATGTGAAAAAACACCAAGTTATCAAAAGTGCCTGGCCATTTAAGGTAGAGATATCAAAAACAGAAGCCAAGCTTCAAGAAACCATTGGGGCAACCTAGCCCAGCACCAAGCAAATAGGCACAACTGTCAAAGGGGTGGGGTCAAGGTTGCCCCAATCATTTTTACTAACTTGGCTTGTGTTTTTCAGGCACAGTAAAAGCAGATTAAACACATTAAAGACACAAGCCAAGTTAGTAGAAACAACTGGGGCAACCTTGACCCCACCCCTTTGACAGTTGTGCCTGTTTGCTTGGTGCTGGGCAAGGTTGCCCCAATGGTTTCTTGAAGCTTGGCATATGTTTTTGATATCTCTACTTTAAATGGCTGAGCTTTAAATGGCTTTTAATAACTTCATAGACATCCTGTCCGGAGACACGCCTCTTTTTAAATCTTGCAAATAACACTGCAGAATTAGGAAAGAAACAATTGAGAGGATTAATTATGCGTTTACATTAAAAGGTGCGCTATTTAAATTACAATCGGGTAATACATAGCAGTGAACCTGTTTTAGAGCAATGAGTCAGTCAAGACGCCTTTATCAGTGTTTCATATTTTATCCTGGTTATTACTATAATGCCAGTAAAACGCTAAACTTAATTGTGTGGAGTACATAGGATTACTCTCACATGACAGTGCTGGACTGTTACTAAACTGTTTCATATTGTTATTGTAAGTGCCAGCAAAGCTAAACAGGTCTTTTCAAAACACCTGTATTTGTAGACTGAACTATGGTGTTAGTGGAAGACTGTAAATATAATTTTCACAACTGTGCTCGACATTTTGGTTTTCTGAACTGTTGTAATATAATTCTTAGGTTTTAATGCTAGCAATGAGCCAAGTGATGTCTGTAAACATTATGACAGGTTTGAATTGTCTTCAGGTTCTTTACTTACAATTACAGCAAGAAGAGTCTGATTGAAAAATAAAAACAAAAAAACATTGTGCTAATATTAAATGTACTTCTTAACTGCCAACATTGTTTTATGTTCAGATGCAATATTTATTAATACGTTGATAAAAAGTGGGAACAAATGGAATTGGCCATTTTTGAAAAACGGAATTTGGTATTCCCAAGAATGGAACATTTAGTAGCCCTAAATATTGTTACAGCTGAAGGCAGTGCAGATGCCAGTGTTGCAGTATTTGCAATTTTATGCAGGCCACTAGTTAAGCATGCGGTCTATATCTATGAAAACAACCGACAGGGCTGTATAGGATCAGAGGATGATTCAAAATCTGAGGCAGAGCCACAATAAATGTCTTGTTTAAATTTAAAGTAAATTGTAAAATTGTTGAGATACCTGTGTTGGAACAGTATTATATTCCATAATGCAACAAAAATATATTAAAAGGGTTAATGTGTGGCCAAAGGTTTCTCGCTGATAATTGACCCTTTCTCAGTCGAAATGGCAAGTTTCTCAGTATCTAAAAAGCTTGCCGGGAATGCTGATTATGGGTACTGTACTTCACTGCCTTAGTAGCATCTAAACATATGACCGCTTTCACACCAACTGTACATGCCTTCACATTTCCACAGTCAATTTGTATTTGCAAAGTATTCAGGAGGCAAAGGGGCAGTAAAATGACTGGCCTATACTGAGATAAAACTGACAAAATGAACCATTCTGCAAGGTTCCTCACCACAAGAACTAATAAACATAATACAAATGGAGAGGTTATTCATTCATGTTCCTCTTCTGGAACACTTTTTAAAAAGCAAGATAAATTGCTTCAGTGTAAGCTTTATTAGTTGCACAAATGAGATTCTGTGAATGTTTGTCCATGGAAGCTAAGGTCAGTTGTTCAATAACATGAATTTGCTTGGCCCAGCCTGCTGGAGGACTGTAGCAAGAGGGGGAGTAACTGTACTGCTGTGTGGGACTGTGTTTAACTAGCATGCCAAACCACTGTACAGCAACTGCAAGTAAATATTGAGATGTATGTTTTGTTTTTTTCTTTCAGCTGGGGAATGGCAGTCAACGTGTACTCTACCTCAATAACCCAGGAGACTATGAGCAGACATGACATCATTGCATGGGTCAATGACATACTCTGTTCAAACTACACTAAAGTTGAACAGCTTTCTTCAGGTGAGACATAAGCTGTTATTCCTTTACAAACAGCAAAAGCAGTGGTGGAGAGCTAGAGGCTTGGCAGTAGCAGAACGGAAAGTTTTGGGTCATTAATGCTCTGAATAGGAAAATCTGTTCACTGCTTAGAAAAATTGCACCTTGCATGAATGAATTTGCACTTGTAAGTTTTGCATGACACAATGTAAGAAAGTTAAGTAAGATTACTGTAAAAACCATTGAACTGTAGTAAACAATGGTGGAGTTATTTCAAACGTATTAGGTCATTATGTGATTGAGATAAAGAAAGCTGCCTTGTCTTCAATGGCTGATGTAGTACAGAATTGTTGCTGAGCCATGTTTGTTGATCAAGGCTGTTGGACCCCTTCCTATGAACCAAACCTCCGCTCTTTGCTTATGCACTCAAGTGATTGTCCGAGGGCACGTTCTGCCCCATGTAAAGCATGTTTACTGTAAAAAAATAAAATATAAAGAAATTCAGTAAGAGGGTATTGGCAGAGATTATGGATCAGTGATATGCCAAATTAATTAATTCTCAGTCGTAATGTTTGTTCTGATTTTATATATGATTTATTCTACATGAAATTTAGGTTTAGTTGGGTAATTCTTATTTTATTGTTTAATCCTCAAGAATCATTATAAATGAATGTTGTTGTTTTAGACCAATGTATTGTGTAACATCTGCACCTCTTTATGTATTGTATTCTGTTATCTGCCACTTGATTTTGTTGTATAGTTCAACTCTGTTTCCAAGACATTGCTTTGACATTACAAACATTTTCACGCAAGAGGTGGCTTTATTTTTTATTCGCAACAACATTTTGTTCGACACTTGTATGGAAAATTGTAACAAACGTATTTCTGGTCCTAGCGGCCTTCTTCACCATTCCAGTGATGTCAAATTGTTTAATGCGCATGATCCAATTGAAAGAAAATGTCCAAAATGTTGCGACTGCCATGGTTAGGGCAGGGGAATTTTTTAAAGCTGAATAACCTTATTTCAAACCTTGTTTATGTGGAGGTAGGGGACCAAGATATGGGTTCCCTCATACAAGCTCTTTCAAAATGATACAAAGACAACCACACCACAGAGAGCATGTGTCACAAAGACAGCTGCAGTGGGTGACGTCAGACCAGAAACAGGAAATAAACGACAGAGAGAGGTGGAGTTTGGTGGAGCTGAGCGAATGGTTCGCTCAGCATTTAATAAATAAACAGAACAGAAAATAAAAAGGTTGTAACAAACAAAAAACACAGGACACGGCACTGGTAGTCAAAATAAACAGACAAATAAAATGGACTATACAGACAAAACACGGTGAGCTTCTTTTTAACGATTATTATTATTATTATTATCTTATCTTTACCTCAGTCTCCAATCCCATTCTCCACTCACTGAACACACAACACAAAATACACACAGGGGCAGGCACTTTGCCATAGCATGGAAAGGTACAGACGCAGGAAATGTGATAACTACACAAAGATAAATGTAAAATGTGAAGAGAAAAAAAACAAATATAAAACCACAAAAACACCAAGTGCAAAATAAACAGATGTGAAATAAATGTGTAAACAAATATCAAATCCCCAAATAAAATCAAAACAGCAAAACTAATTCCTGCGTCTACACAGTCCATGCAGGCTGTGGTGGGGTTGCACTCGTCAAGTTACGTTGCAAAAGGTACATTCGATAATTAATAAAGCTAACCAAAGTACAAGACGTATAAAATAATAAAAAGAAAAAAATTAATTATATTCCAGAAATAGGTTGATTTTAATAAAGGAGGTGAAGGTCAGTAATAATAAATAAACAATTAACAAAATAGATATAGTAAATAGAGGTGATTTGGTAATTATCAACAAATAAATATACAATAACTAAACAATAATACACAGTAATCGGTAATAAACAGCAAAAGCAGTACTAATCTTCCAAACGGAAGCGTTCTTTGCAGTGGTGGGTTTTCCCGTCAGGGATCCATTCCATTTGCGTGATTCTCTTTCAAATGCACTGCTCCAAAACCTCATTCATATAATATATATAGCATCGGCGCACCAAGGAAACAATTGTTTTTCAATAAATTCTAATAAAATGTAAAGTAAAAGTATCTAAGGAAATATTATTATTATTGTTATTATTATGTAACTGGATCAAGTTTCAACTCCAAGGTGCTTGTTCGGTAGAAAGTATACTCGATAAACTAGCGAGTGGGTTAAAAAAAAAAAAAAGAAAAACAGTATGAAAAATCATCTAGCACAGTGCCTTGCAAAAGTATTCAGACCCCTGACCAATTCTCTCATATTACCAAATTACAAATGGTACATTGAAATGTCGTTCTGTTTGATATTTTATTTTTAAACACTGAAACTCAGAATCAATTATTGTAAGGTGACATTGGTTTTATGTTGGGAAATATTTTTAAGAAAAATAAAAAACTGAAATATCTTGCTTGCATAAGTATTCAACCCCTGTGCTGTGGAAACTTCCAGTTTGCACCGATGAAAGAAATTGCCCTAACGAGGACACAATTACCTTACCATTGGCCTCCACCTGTGAACCATTAAAGTTGCTGTCACATTTTATGGATAAAAACCCCACTCTTGAAGGATCATTGGTTAGGCTGTGAATCTGAAGGAAAATGAAGACCAAAGAGCATTCTACAGAAGTTAGAGATAAAGTAACACAAATGCATAGATTAGGGAAAGGGAACAAAATAATATCCAAGTGTTTGGATATCCCAGTGAGTACAATTGGATTAATAATCAGGAAGTGGAAGCTGCATCACACCACCCAGGCACTGCCAAGAAAAGGCCATCCCTCAAAACTCAGCGCTCAAACAAAGAGACTTGTGAGAGAAGCCACAGAGAGGCCAACAATCACTTTGAAGGAGCTACATAGTTCAGTGGCTGGGAGTGGATTAATGGTGCACCAGTCAACCATATCAAGAGCTCTGCAAACACTGGCCTGTATGGGAGGGTGGCAAGAAAGAAGCCATTGCTCAAAAAGTACCATCTGAAAGCACATCTGGAGTTTGCCAGAAAGCATGAGAGTGTCCCAGCTGTGATGTGGGAAAAGGTTTTGTGGTCAAATGAGACCAAGATAGAGATTTTTGGCCAAAACTCAAAGTGCTACTATGTGTGGCGCAAACCTAACACTGCCCATGCCTCAAGACACACCATCCCTACAGTGAAGTATGATGGTGGCAGCATCATGCTGTGGGGATACTTCTCATCAGCAGGGACTGGGCATCTTGTTACAGTTGAAGGAAGAATGGATGGAGCAAAATACAGGAAAATACTGCAAGAGAATCTGCTTCAGTCCGCTAAAAAACTGAAGCTTGGGAGGAAATTCACCTTTCAGCAGGACAATGATCCCAAGCACAAGGCCAAAGCAACATTGGAGTGGCTCAAGAACAAAAAGGTGAATGTCCTACAGTGGCCAATTCAAAGTCCTGATCGCAATCCCATTGAGAATCTGTGGCACTATTTGAAAATTGCGGTCAACAAGCGTCGTCCAGCCAACCTGAACAACCTGGAGCAAATCTGCCAAGAAGAATGGGCCAAAATCACTCCGACATTGTGTACAAAGCTGGTACATACCCCAAAAGATTTAAAGCTGTTATTGCAGCGAAAGGTGGCGCTATCAAATATTAATGTGTGGGGGTTGAATACTTATGCAAGCAAGATATTTCAGTTTTTTTATTTTTCTTATATTTCCCAACATAAAGCCAATGTCACCTTACAATAATTGATTTTGAGTTTCAGTGTTTTAAAATAAAATATCGAACAGAATGAAATTTCAGTGTACCATTTGTAATTCAGTAATATGAGAGAATTGGTCAGGGGTCTGAATACTTTTTCAAGGCACTGTATATATATATTTAATGCGAGTTGGCAGCAAACGTTGTGACACATGCAAATTAACTATGACATCACAAAACGTCAAAGGGAATTCCCTTTGACTCTCTAGAATGTGCAGTGGATGGAAAATAATTTTCGCCCTTATGTCCATACTAAATGGATGGAAAGGAGGCTACAGAAACAAAATGGTAATAATTGGCTGTGCAGAATTATGTAAACTTGGGAATGACCTATTTTACATATCTCGCTTCAATTCTAGAATTATCCCTTATGCAGTGAGAATTATGAATTATCTCCAAGTTCTCTGGCATTTTTGCCTCCATGGTGACTTGGCTCAGTTTTGTTTTATTAAACCATGATGTCGCTTGCATAGTTACCTTGCTAATTCAGCCAGCAGTTTGGAGTTTATTTCAAAACTGCAGCCGTCTGTACCAGATACACAAACGAAAAGCTTTTTTTTTTTTTTTTTTTTTTGTACAGTAAAAAGACAGTTTCAGAACTAAGCCAGTGACATATTTTTAGCAGCTCACTGCACTCTTTGCTGAATGTGTACAGTTGATATTAACATCCCTTAATTAGTTTAATATGGTAATATAATCAAAAGTTATGACAAGGCTTACCCAATTTGATTCTGACAGCCCCCAGCAGGGATAATGACAGCTTCATACTTGGTCTGGGTGTTCAGGTGTCTAGAGCTGTTTTCATATGCAAACACTCAGCCTGCGTATCTTAACTTAAACCTTTTGTTAAAAAAATATATATCCCAAGAAGTGAAAAGCTGAAGCTAGATGTTTTTGGATGTCAAAAATAGCTGAAAAATCAAACCATTCATATTAGACTTGCATCCCTAGAATATAAAACATACCAACAGCATGTTTGCCACATGAACTTTTCAATAGTTGACCACAAAATGTTTTCTATTTTGGTCTCCTATCACGTCTGCAACAATATTTTTAGACAACTTATTTGCTTGTTGCTCTTCAAAAACTACAAGAAAACACGCTGGACAGTACATCATCACTATCAATCAATGTTGGTTCTTAACGCCTTGAACTGCCTTGCAAAACTTGCATACTGTATGTGACCAAAATCAGGCATACCTTAGAGCCCTATTCAAGTATTTTTGCCTACATGTACCAATAGCTGGACTCGAACACAACACAGTAAAGGCTAACTTGGCTGCTGGATTAAGCAATATTTTATAGGTGGGAGAGGCTGTATGTTAATCCAAACTGTTTTTCTATTGTAAGATATTAGTGCTAACCCCCCCTTACTCCTTGGTTATTTCTCTGTGATACAGTAGGTGTAAATTCAGTTCACTGCACACACCACAAAACACCAGCAGTAAGTTCTGTTCAGATGCCCGTTTTAATATTGTAAAATGTTACCAGGTCTTCCATGACCCAACAAGGAAATTCATGTTGAATTCCAGACTGAAGCTAATTATTGTTGTTATTTTTTTTTTTTTAAAGACATTGCTGGAATTGAAGCTTGTGTACGCCAAATCAGGGCAATGTTTATTATAACTGTAAAACAAATGGATTGGTGCTGCACCACCATTGGAACTGTGCCTGGAGCAGGAACAACAAACTTGCATTTCGTACAAGTGGCCAGTGTAGTGATTTAATGCTGCTGGGTTTGTCCTTTTCTGCAGGTGCAACATACTGCCAGTTCATGGATATGTTGTTTCCGGGCTGCATCAGTCTGAAGAAGGTCAAATTCCAGGCCAAGCTGGAACATGAGTACATTCACAATTTTAAATTGCTGCAGGCCTCTTTCAAAAGGATGAATGTTGATAAGGTGGGTACAAACAGCAGAACAGAGTGATGTCTCAAGCCTTATTGGATATCTCTATTTACAAAAATAACCTGTTTTTTTTTGGAGGGACCCCCCCCCCCACCCCAACCAAGAGTCCCAAAAATACACATTTTCCATTTAGAACCAGCCATAGAGTTGCTGGAAACCTGTGTGCCCCAAATTCTGTGTTTTTTTTTTTCCTCTTGAGAGGAAGAGGCAGGTAAACCTGAGTTTGTTCTATGTTAAATAGCCTTTTTTACATAGTTTTTAGTTTATATAAATAGCCTTTTTACTTTGAGTTCAATGCCCAATGTATTTTTGGGCTGTTATAAGTCCTGGCCTAAGCAAAATAAATAAAAGCCAGAACATTGGCATATCTACTGTACACCAAAGTTTTAAGACAAAAATTAAGACCAACACAGTTTTATTTCTAAAATTGCAAATATTTTATCTACAGTGACAATACAGGAATATAATGTTCAAACCATTTAAACAGTGACTCCAATAAATAACTGTAACTCAGAATAACTGTATGGAATAAAATAGACCACACAAGTCTCAAAAACTGCCCATACCTTCATGAACTTAAGAAGGTGATGCAGATATTAAATGTGTACTAAATTTAGCACCCAGGGGAAACAAAACCTAGGCTGTAAGGGTTAAATTACTTTGCCAAGTGTATTTCCATTTACACTTTTTTTGTGGTTTTGTTTTGTTTTTTTAAGATTATTCCAGTAGAGAAGTTGGTAAAAGGTCGATTCCAAGACAACCTGGACTTCATCCAGTGGTTTAAGAAGTTTTTTGATGCTAACTATGATGGCAAAGAGTACGACCCGCTACAAGCCAGGCAAGGCCAAGACGCCACCCCGCCCCCAGACCCTGGCGAGCAGATCTTCAACCTGCCCAAAAAGTCTCACCATGCAAACTCTCCAACAGCAGGTAAGGCAGAACCAGAGCAAAGTGGAGTTCATTAGTGCTGTTCATTTATTATGTGCTGGGAAGCAGTCCCTGTCCGCATGCCTCCCCTCCATCATTAGTGCTGTCTCTGCAGAGTAGCAACAGGGAGTCTGTTTTGCTTCAATCATGAAACTCATAAACATTAAGCAGAACACCAAAACCTTGTTAAAGGCATAGCCTAACTACAGAGTGGCCATTTGCATCTGTTTTTGTAAGTACAATACCGTGAAAAAACTGACATGCAACAGTAGTTCAATTAAAAGGCTGCTTCGTTTGGTATCGAATGTGATTTTTATGATTTAAACTGTGCTTTCAAACACAGTTACTTGAAACTGAGTTCAGATTATCCTTTTTGGTTGAACTATTGTGCACATGCATACAGATTGTGTCACTGTGAAGTTAATTTTCTAAATGTGATTGGCCTACATTGAGTCCTGTCGGCTCTACCGTGTTTGTATTGGGGTCGAGCAGCTCCTGATCAAAGCAGCTTGCAGCTGGTAAGCTTTTCAATGTGAGGCTTTAAAATCCAAAATCCAAGGTTAGCTGCTACCTTTTCAGGGTTCTATGTTTAGATTTTTAACTACTGGCAACTGAGCTAGTGTTTTTACTGGCCCGGATGCAATTTTGTCTGGCCCAATGTATTCATATATATTTTCATGATGGTTTTTATTTTCAGTATGTTTCTAACTGTGTATGGTAACCAAAGAGAGCCCACGTCTCGAAAGAAAGTGGCTAAACGAAGCCTTGCAATATATGTTACTTAAGCCATTTATCATGCACACATTTGTCTGCTTGTCAGAAAATGAAAATACTGTATTCAAGGTTTGAAAATGATGTGTACAAATGATACTCATTTTTTCAAAACCATACCCACAACCAAGCTGTTCCCATACAGTCTAAGAAGAAAGAGTTCTATATAGAACCTTTAATCCAATTTTGCTGCATTATTTTTAGCTAACACTAACAGATACCTGCATGAGTTCCTCTGTACACAGCAGCTTCTGCAGCTGTTGCTAACCAGTCCTGAAACAGCTTCTTGGAGCGTGGCACCAGCGAACTTTGAATGTGTGAACTGAAAAAAAATATCATGTATATAGCGAGTGCTAAAAGACGTAATCCAAACTTGAGTAACATTGAAAGGTCATTTAACGTTGTGATGAATATAAAAGACATACTAAATGATAAGCACAACAACGCAGTGACTAATAAGAAAAGGCAAGATACTTGGAGTTGGAAAGGAGTTCTTTTTTAACTCTGGACTGCAGTTCAATGTAAAACGTCTACTGTTGACTTTCTGTGAGTGGATGGAGTAACGTCAACATTTGCACTAAACATTAAAAGTACAAGCAGGTATCCTTGTTTTGAATTACTTACAGGTTATTGAATAAACAAAGTAACTTGACTTGGATCCATCTGATGTCAGTACTTGATGGCTAGTTGTAATTAGTAATGTTAAACTATTGTAGTGTTGGAATATATTTTCTATTGTTTTGGCCAGGTTACAATATTTACACTATTAAGATTATTTTATAAATGTTATTTGTTAGAATTAAACAGATGTAGAATATTTTGGTTGCTATATGATAGGTGTAGTGTATTCATAATAAAATGACAACAAAAATGCTTCACCCTGTGTATTCAATTAGGAAACTATTCGAAATTCACATCCCTATAACAGACACTATTAAAACAATATTCATAACGCAAAATAATAACAATCCTTCTCAGAGCGTTGTTGCTTGTGCAGCCTCTCTCAAGTCAGCTCCAGTCTTGCTGAGTGATACCAGCGAGTCCTGGAAAGATTTTGTGAATTGCATTTTTGACCTGAACACATCGGATCCCAAATAAAAAAAATTTGATAATTCGATCACGTATCTGGGTATCCATCGGGACGTTTTACTGTGAGACTGGATATGATGTAAACGAAATGTTGAATTCACAACAAATAAAGCTGCTGTTTTATCTGCAAGTCTGGGAAACTGACGCCAAACAAGGCAGAACGTTACTTTTTTTCACTGTCATAATGAAGCCTCCATTCTTTCCTTTTGGCTTATTGGTTGCTTAGTTGTAGAAAACTCATTTGTTAAAGATTTGCCGCAGGAACGGATGCCAACACAGCACCGGTACGCAGTCTCAGATTCTGACTGTACAACAAATATGACGTGCAGCGGGAAAGTTAGGATTAGTTCGTAGTTATGTTTTTAAAAAATGGTTTGTAATGAATTCAGCTTTTTTGCATACTGGATCATTGTCCTGGATCCATGAAGCAACTTATATATATATATATATATATATATATATATATATATATATATATATATATATATATAATATATATATATATATATATATATATATATCAAATACTAGTTAAATGTAACAGGCCCAGTTGGCCCTGTGGTGCTTCATAATTACCAGCCAAACTGCGATCTCTACTGGCGCCAGGCCATGGTTAATGTCGAACCCTACTTTTAGGGTTGCGAAGGTAGGAAAAATTCCCATGAACAAGGTTATGCAAAAATTGTGCCCTGTTCAAATATTGTCTGTTGTTTGAGTATATTTTTGGATTGCAAAACACTAATATTTGGGAAAGTGTGCCTCCTCTTTAAATAAAATGTGACTTTAAGACTTAAAAAAGGCAGAATTGAAAAATCATAACAGACTCTTTAAGCCCATCTGTAGATATGCTCTTTATATGACCTATCTACAGACTAGTAATCCTGACTCACCAAAGCTGAATGTAGTTATGATTTTGAATTAAAAACAAAACAAAAAAAAGTTAATGTAGTCTTGTGACGGATAAAACAGGCAAAGTCAATAACACCAAGACAGAAAGCACTTTGTTTATATTTTGATACGGAACAGCTTGTTTAAGAATGCACATTCCACAATGCTGATGGCTCAGAACTCCGGGGATCTGTGAATGATGTAGTTCCTGCTGACACAACTGCAAAACTATTTGTTGGGACCAAATCATTTATACTGAGTAAGAAAGGGAAAGTTTTGCCAAGAAAACTTTTAACACCATCACTTTGCTATACTTTTGGGAGGACATGTGTGAATTGGCTAAACGGAATCCAGAATTATTACTGTAGTCCAAAATGGATTTGTAAATTTTGTCAGAGTGTGTAATGGAATTCATAATGTACTAAAGAACTATTGATTTATTAACTTTTAATCCCAGGCTTTGTATCTCAGATCAGTTCTACCACACATGCACTGAACTCCAGTAGAGTAGTGAGCTGAAAGTTACTGTAATCCTCAAATTGCTGTATTAAATTAATTGATAGGGTTTTTTTTAATAATGTTTAGCTTTTACAGGTAGTCTTTCTAGTGTTTTCTGCTAAATGCAGGGCTAAGGTTTAATAAAGTGCGCATCTTAAAAGGTATATGCTTTATAATCTTTATCATTAGTATCCCTTTACTGGCCTTATTTGTGGTCTTATTAGAAATGAAAAACAGTCTTTTCAATAAAGCAGCATGGATTTAATTTATATTAATGACTTCTGCTTGCACCTCTGTGTTGTTGTTGTGTGTGTTGTGTTTTTTTTTGTTTTGTTTTTTTTTGTTTTTTAATGCAGACCAAATGTTTTTACTGAAAATATATTTTTAGTTGCGCTTCCAATTTGAAAACCAAATCAAATAATTGTAAGCCAGACTACTGTTAAATCTTGTTGGGGAAAAATTATATTTTTCACTTTTAGGTGCTGCTAAATCCAGTCCAGCAACTAAGCCCTCAACGCCGTCATCCAGGCCCTCGTCTGCTAAAAGGACACCAGCAACAGCAGTGCCTGCAAAGGATGAAAAAGAATTGGAAGCACAGGTCACACAGCTCAGTGAACAGGTACTGTGACATGGAGTCAGTATTGAGTTGATGTTGGAAACCAATTTCCTCTGTTGAAATGCTTAATGTATTTAAGTTTATTATTCACTGACTTGGAGATTACATATAGTTAAGAGTTGGTAAATTAATTATGTGTCTTCTAGCGCAGCAACGATCACTTGAGTAAAAAATATGTATAGATTTAAGTGCTGCTTGAGTAATCATTATAATTTTAAAAAGGCAGACAAGTTCTGCTGCATGCAAAAAATAATAAAACCTAAAACGCCTAAAAGAAACTGCAAGAAAAAAAGTTTTCTGTACTAGATAATTAACCACAACGTACTCACCATGTGCAGGGTAGGATAAGCATAGTGAAAGCTGTGTTTTCACAACCTCTGAGCCAATGATGCCAATAAAATGTTAATCCAGAAAACAGGGGATAGTGGAACACAGTGGTATTTGAAATGGAATAATTGGTTTATTGACCTTTTTCAGGCAAATCTTTATTTCAAGTGGTCAGTTTACAGAAATTCCACATTGTGCAGGTAAAGGGTTAGAGATGTAGTCTAGTTCCCCACTAAGTAGCCACTTATATATATATATATATTTAAACCATTAATTATTTAAGCAACAGTAAAGTGCATTATCAACAATTGGAGCCTTTTAGACTGAAATACTTTTTTGAAAGTGTATCTATGTTAAAAATGCAACACAATTTCTGAAAAGGATTAATAGAATAAAGATTAAACTTCCAGAGAATACTATTGTATTTTGCATGGGTGTAAAATCCCTGTATCCCAGGATTCCTAGGAATTGAACTTCAGAAGCATGTGAAGAAGCACTGGATAACAGAAAATATAAGAACATAATACCTACAAAAGAAGTATGAAATATGATCAAGATAATTTTAGAAAACAGTTATTTTACATTTAGAAATAAGTTACAAGGAAAATAAAGGCACACAGTGACAGTCTCAAAATTAGCCATACATTTTGCTAACACGTATGTGGGTAACTAGTAGGAAATGTTATTGAGTAAATTAGACAAGAAAGCTTTAGAATACATAAGATATGTGGATGACGTGTTTGGAATATGGACGCATGGAGACAAATCTCTTTTCTAGTTTCATAAAGTAGCAAGTAAGGTTGAAAAAATACCATTAATAATTACATATATTCTAAATTATTACCCAACATTTCAAAAGTTGTTTGGAGTCATCTATGTCATCTATGTATACTTCCTAATTCATAAAAAAATGAAATCAATATTTCCAAAAGCGCCAGTAGTGGCTTTTACAGAGGATGCACATTTAGCTGACGTTATGGTTCACAGTAAACTTAAACGGGTCATATAAGGACGTTAAAACCTGCAAGAGGACATGTAAAGTATGCAAATTATATTTGTAACGATAAAAGTGAAATTGCAAATAGAGAAAATAGATAGTCAGTCTTGAGAAACTTGTTATGCAAAACTAGCAACTGATGGTATATTTTGCCAAACTTGTAACAAAACAAAATATGTAAGAGAGACCGGTACAACATTACATAATACAGAATCGCCTGTCGAACCGTAAGAGATAAAGTAAATGAACCAGTAGTTCAACATTTTCCAAAAAATTAACATAACATGAATGACCAACAATTTGTAGTTTTTAGAAAAATACAGATAATGTACAATACAGAAATAAACAGACTCCATACCATGATTCCTGAAGGTTTAAATAGAAAGGACTAGTTTATCATTACATCACTAACTATGTCCTGTTTTGCTCACAGGTAAATTCATTAAAAGCTGCAATTGAAGGTGTGGAGAAGGAGAGGGATTTTTACTTTGGAAAGCTGAGGGAGGTTGAGCTTCTCTGCCAGGAACAGGGACAGGACAGTGCCCATCTTGTCGAACGATTAATGGAAGTCCTTTACGCTGCAGACGAGCAGGTCAGTATGTTTTTTTTGTTTGTTTGACCCACCATTAAGTAGAACCCTGCTTATGTTCTGTGTGTCTGTATTTCTGCTTTACTCTGATAAACTGGATTATCTGTCAGTGTTGTTTTGTAGCTTACAGTGGTGGTGCCAGCACAGGGTTTAAAAATAACTCTCTATAGGTGAGACCTGGCTAGACATTTTTCCAGCTACTGCCTCAGCCATTCTCCTTGAAATGTGTCCTACTCCCCCAGCCACTTTGGGCTTCCTTCCAACACCAGTTTGTTGGTATAGTGCCCGACCCCCCCACCCCCAGATAAATATATAATTAATTGAGCAGAAGGTGTACGATCTACCCTATGACTGCCAACATATCTTGTAGGTGCAGTCAGTCTCTTAACGAACAGATGTAGGCTGTGGTTTTACAAGCTAGGCATGTTCTGAATAAGATTACAGTGTTTGCTGAGCCTTTTACTGTATACAAAACCACACTTAACAGCGTTCAAATTTTAAGTGTATTTGTTTTGGGAAATTCTGTGTAAAAACATTTAAGAATTATTTTTTTTCATTTACATAATGCAGTTGTAACTAGAAAAAACACTGCCAGAGGCAGTTTTTGCAATACATTGCTTAAATCTAAGACAATTGTGATGGATTATTGACGTTATCTGTATTATCCTGCTACAGAAAGGGACAACACAAGATCAAGCATTCAGTTATTATCCCAACCTGTCAGTTATGTTTGAGGGAGAGGGTGAAGACAGATGTTAAACTTCTCTCGAAACTGAACTATTTAAACTACAGTAGTCAAGCTTTTAAAATGTATTTACCAGCAATTGGTCATCTACATACATGGTACCTGGCTGATTTCGGGATGAACTTGCTTTATTCTCATTGGTTCATTTTGTGGTATAGTAGAACCTGTCATCAGATTTAATTGGTTCCAGGGGTCCATCAGATTAAATTGGGTAAATGTGTAGTGTGTCCTAAAAGTATGGTACTGCATGTATACTTATACAAAACAAATTGTGAAAATGATTGCAAAACAAAGCACTGTAACAGTATTTGGCAATGTACAAAACAGTCCATGCCAAAGCAGTCCGACACATTTTTTTGCACTGTAAGTGCAGGTTAACTTGACACAAATGGAGTTTTAAAAAAAAATAAAAATAAACACACACATCAAAGTGTGTACACAAACTGGTTTTGGAGGTCGACAAAAAAATTCCCACGCTAACCGTCCTAATTTGTTTTTATTTTTATCTGCAACTGAATCCATTCTGTTGAATTTACAGTTTTTAGACTCATAATAAAATATGCCTTGATCAGTAACCATCTGTAGCGTTCGGTTGGTATCAGCATGTATAAGTGGCATGTGGCAAAGGTCCATCGATTTTAATTAAGAGTATAGTGAGTGTCTTACAGGACCAGATATGATGGGTTCTGCTATATTACATTTCAGATCACCCATTGGTTTAGTTTTACTTTGTTTGGTATTCATTTTTCTATAATTTGCGCTGATGTTATGTTTCATGACAAGGTTTATTATATGGCTGATTGTTTAGAAGATTACAACTTGCATTGATGGAGACTAAGAGTTTGCATTCTGCTTGGGGAGTGGGGGCGGGGTTCAGCTGTAGTTTCAGCCCACTACCACCCAGCAGAGTGGAAGACCACTTTGGGGATTGGTTGTGATTTGCTGCTTGTATTTCTGCAGGAAGTGCCAGGCGAACCCCATGAAGACCAGGAGCAGCCGGCTCACGAGGAGGTCCAGCAGCAGGAAGAGTACTGACCGGAGCACTTCACAATCGCAGTGTTTGCTTTGTGAGAACTCCTTTTTTTATTTTTGTTTTGTTCCTGAAGAACAAGCACATGCTGCCTCGAGGAGGAGGGGGTTACTTCACATTCACCGTGTTCACACAGTTTATTCATGTGCTGTAGCAGGGAATTACTGAATAAAGTTTCCATTGGTTCTGTAAGACACAGACGCAGCAATCATCTTTCAGTGAGGCATACTGGCTGTTTTTCTAGGACTATATGTCACTTAACCACTCCACTGAGGAGCAGATTTGTTCAGAGCTGGGGTAGTAGGGGTTTTCAAGGGTAGATCAAATGTATTGTCAATTTGTACATAACCTGCTTTAGTGCCATATCATATTCTTCTAAATTCATTTTTTAAATGTATTCTATTAACATATCCGTATGTTGATTTGTCACAAAGAAAATTCTTACACACTTCTTTTGAGAAGACATTTGGGAACCTTTTATGAAACCTTTCAGATAATAGCTATGAGCTTTTTGATAATATATATATATATATATATATATATATATATATATATATATATATATATATATATATATATATATATATATATATATATATATATATATATATATATATATCTATATATATAACATATAATACAGAACATCTGAAATATATTGAGATTGTGGAATTTATGTCTACATCTGAAATAAAAGGGGATGCATTTATCTTTAGTCCTTAAATTTAAATTCATAAGGAATATACATATTTTTAAAAAATCATGCTCTGAAGTAATCTGGTGCAGCTAAGTGGTTATACTAGTGAAGTTGTGTAAGAGATCCACTTATTATTTGTAAATTTGTAATAACAGTTCCAGGGAAATATACTACAGATGAATCACAGTGATTGGACAGAACACCATATTCCACTGCTACTGTTTTTTCTATAATGTTTTTGTTTATTTTGTTTTTTTTCTAATTATGCATTTGCTATTACTTTTACTAAGTAGCTCACCATCATGCTGTGTTATATATTACATGTAAACTGAAAAGGAAAGGAAACATATCTACTGTTTATAGTTATAAATAGCAAAGAAGAAAAACGTATTGCGGGTTAATTGGATGCAAGAAATATCTTATTCAGATGTATTTCACGCATTACATTTCCTACAGTTTGTTGCATGATAGGATAGAATTTTGACTTTTGATTATGTGAATAACTTGACCTGCTTTTTATTTTTACATATTTAATAAAAAACATTATATGTTAAGTGAGATGCGTTTTATAAATGTTAGCCCACAATTTTATTTTTATTCTGTATTATTTGGGACTGGTGGAGATGTTTATATACTAAGCTACTGCTAAAGTATAATGTGTTTTGTCAAATCGATTTGCCCTATCCTTGCAAAACCTGTTTTGCAATAATTTTGATTAATGAAATTACACCAGACACTAGTGCAATGTTAAACTGTTAGACGTAAATACTAGTGCTAATGTATTACTGAATTAATAAAAACCTGATTTTGTAATCCCGCACTGTCTGAGGATTACACTGTAGAATGTGTGTTCAGTCAGTATTTCTCTACAGAAACAATTACACATTTTCTTAAACCTAAATATAAGGTAATTCTATTTGAAAACAAAAACATGGTATCTTCTTTTGTTGGTTTTCCTTAATTGTGCCTTTCTTTTTGTTGTAAAAGGTTCAATAGGTAACTTTTATTGTATTTATTTTTTTTATTTGATTATACAAATATCAATAGGTAAAGATGTTTCTGTATTCTTTGCTTAATGTAGTAGTACACTTTTATACACTCAGAAAACACAAGGATTTGGAAAGGGATTTTTTTTTTCCTCCAAGACTTGCGGTCTTCCAGACTAAGCAAAGTTTATACTGTGTGACAACTCCAATGTAATTTGTATGCCTAAAGCAAAACGGTGTTTTAATATATGCAACACTGCTGAGGTTGGTTACAATAAAACTTAATGAGACCAGTGATCTATTATTTTGTCATTAAATAAAAAACTGCTATTTTCCCCAATGAATAACACAAATGTCATTTTGCTGCTTTTAATTAAACCACTTAAGTTTAAGCACTAAAGCCCCCAAAACTTTGGAACTTATTAAACAAAAGAAATAATTGTAAAACCCTGATTTGTCTGTTTTTGGTAACCCTTGAAATAGTGAGCGTTTGGGATTTAAATTCGCCAGACAGGTTTAACCTAAGACATACTCCACCAAACTTGGATTTCAGTTCTGTGAGACCACAATGAAACATTACTTGTATTTTCAGCAAAAAAGTATTCAATCATCTCTACATTGATTATCCTCTACCTACCTTCCCCTTTCTCTGGTGTCTAAGGGGAGATTTGACATGGTTGTTGGGACTAGCATAACCCTTTCTTGATACATGGGCAGGCCACACCCCAAGCAATGACTTAATTGCTTAAGGGGGTGCTGTTACTTTGTTTCCACAGCACAGGAGTTGTGTCTTCTTGTGAAAAGTGCAATACAGCTGAAATACATTGTGTGTCTTAAATTAAATACTATTTGAGCATTTTCCACTGCTCTCTGATGAGTGAAGGCTAGAATATGCAGTGGTTATGGTGGAGGTAGAAAGAAGAGTTTGAATAAGGACACAACTCTGGCCACAGTACTAGCAATATTTAGCACAGAAGTTCCCAAACTGGTATATGAGATGTGTCCAGGGGCTACGCAGGACAAATTGTGTAATAGTGAACATTTTAGTTTTTTATTTTGTTGCAGTCTCAAGACTTGTCGGACTCAAAAGCTTTAAACCGCATTGGGAATTGCTTTCAGTTTCTGTAGTGAAATGGCGCGTGACACTAGTTAGTTTCAGAAACAGAGAGGCTGTGCTGAGCAAGACAGTCGCACAGCTGGGGGACACTTGGGTTCACCGTGTGCATGTTTATCGCAAACCACCAAGAGGTACCAATGGGAACAAACATACACAGAGACAATCGCAGGGTTTCCAAGCAAGGTTTCTTTTTTTTTTTTTTTTTTTTTTATTATTATTTTTTAAAACTCGAGACATTTACACGGTGTAAAACGCTTTTTTGGGTTTCAGTTCGCTCAGTATATTTTTCACTCGAGTAAACCGGGCTTTTCACCCGACGTCATGCAAATGAATGGGAAAGGTGGGGGTTGATAAATAAATGAGCTATGCGTAAAGTGCTTGTGCTGTTTTTGAAGATTACTAGTGAAATTTTGTGAAAATGTAGTTTCCATACACAGAACTGGTACACAAGTGAATCTAAGCTGCTGTAATAAAGCATAATACCTTGTGCCTGCTTGGTTAATAATGTGTTTTACTGCTCTTGCCCAAATTGTTTTGCAAATGTCATTAGTGTGGTGTCATGTCGTTAGTAGTGAATACTGTTTCAACTCATTTATCTTACGACTCATTAATTAAAAATAAACTTGGAGGTATAAAATGACTGACCAACAGTTATTGCATGCAGATCACCATGACTGACAACTTGCTGAGATGTTATATATATATATATATATATATATATATATATATATATATATATATATATATATATACATTTCATTCAAGGAATACAGCAATAGGTGGGGATCAGATGATGCTGCGTGTACTACCCTGGCTTTGATTTAGAGACCCTAAACTTGAAACTTGCACTTGAAAAGGAGGTGGAGGATACCAATGAAACGGACTGAAGTGCAGCATTAGTTTGATTCCAAAATTTCTACTGCCTGCTGTATCCTGCACAAACTCTTGTCAACAGCAAAATGAGGTTTTCAGGAATCTGGCTGCCTGTGAGACAGATGGGGAAGGTTACCAGTGTTGCCAAGTCTCATGAGAAAGGAAAAAAGCGTCACTGCCTTTCAAAACAAGCGAATGCATGGGTGTTTATGCAAGTTCCAACCAGCACCTCTCAAAAACAAGCCCAACTCTTCCTGCTTATAAGCGCACTTGGCAATTGTGAGGGTTACCTCAGATGCCAGTTTCAATTGGACAGTAGCGATCTGAGGAGTCTCGTGCTGTCAGAGATTCTCTCTTTTAAATTGTGTTGGATTTACTGTTGTGTTAAATATTAATGATGCAAACAAATAAAACACAATCAATACGTTCATTTGCAATTTTATTTGGTCAGTTCTAAGAGGGCATCAACAACTTGTTGGATGTTGTTGCACTGTTTTGGGGGGGTGATCGAGCTTGCTCATGACATCCAGTTCACCAACTATATTTATTAACGTGAAGGGCAGACATGCGTTGCCTTTGGACATAGCTGGGGTCAAAAAAAGGACCGGAATTAATTCATTTAGACATTTAAGCAGCAACGGTATTCTCAAACAGCTGCTTTAATACTGTCACAAGGGCATAACGCAGTTCATGGTAAGTGGTTTTATCATTAAGGTGAACTACATCACTGCTAACCATAAAATCGCCCATCAGCTGCTACTTTCTGCCGTCTTGGAATCCACAGTAACAACTGACCTGCTCCCTTGTAATATTTATAGTTAAGAATAAACACGCTCATTAACATTTACACATGAAATGCAGGTTTCCATGCGAAAGTGCCGTTTTTTTCAGCCACAAACCTGACGTACCCGAGTAATTCCCCCAAACGTGCACGCGCATCGCCATTTCACGTGTAAATTGACCCGCATTGAAACCCCATGAATGACGTGCAGAGCCCTCTCCACCAATCACATTACAGCGCAAATTATAAATTATATTTAGAACTTCTGTTTTTTGTCTTTTATTATTAATTACATATATTGGTTCTTATTTTTAGCCATTTTTGGTTTTATATAAAACCTTTTGTTGTGGGGGCTTTCACTTTTTATATATTGTATGAATTTATTGCTTTCGGTTACTTTCCAAAATGCTTGGTCGTTTTTTTTCTGTCAATAGTAGTAACTTGACAGTACTTGCACACATAAGTTGCACTTTCTTTCCTTTGTTGTCTTCCACAATTAAATCCTTAAGGTTACAGGCACGTTGTCCTGCAGTTATTTATTTATTTATTTATTTATTTTTTACAGTTTGCAATAATGTTTACAATACTCAATCTTAAGTGTAATACAGTTTAAAATCCCACGATCAAGCCTCCATTCGTGTTTAAAGTATGCAGAACGAACCAATGACAAATGTGTGCAGTTCTGGTCACCTCGCTATAAAAAAGATATTGCTGCTCTAGAAAGAGTGCAAAGAAGAGCGACCAGAATTATTCCGGGCTTAAAAGGCATGTCATATGCAGACAGGCTAAAAGAATTGAATCTGTTCAGTCTTGAACAAAGAAGACTACGTGGCGACCTAATTCAAGCATTCAAAATTCTAAAAGGTATTGACAGTGTCGACCCAAGGGACTTTTTCAGCCTGAAAAAAGAAACAAGGACCAGGGGTCACAAATGGAGTTTAGAAAAAGGGGCATTCAGAACAGAAAATAGGAGACACTTTTTTACACAGAGAATTGTGAGGGTCTGGAATCAACTCCCCAGTAATGTTGTTGAAGCTGACACCCTGGGATCCTTCAAGAAGCTGCTTGATGAGATTTTGGGATCAATAAGCTACTAACAACCAAACGAGCAAGATGGGCCGAATGGCCTCCTCTCGTTTGTAAACTTTCTTATGTTCTTATGTTCTTATGACAAATACACAAGTCAGGAAGGCTTGAGGGACAGTGCCCAGCTGCACTGGGAAAGGTAGTTTGTTTTTGTTTTTTAAGTGAAAAAGTGGCGACGAAGTCAACGTGAACTGAGTAAACATTTCCAGTGTTTTATTATTTTTTTTGAATCAATGGTGTTTTAGCGTTTAAAACCGAAAATCAGAAGCACTAATTATATTACTATAGTCATTTATATTGTAGTATTATTGTGTATTTGTATAAAAGTATATTATGAACGCATATCATAAAAATAACATTAAAATATACCCCTGTATGCTAGGGGTAGGTACGTAGACTGTTGATAGGTCTGGAAGGGGGTACGTTACAATCAAAAGTTTGGGAACCTCTGATCTTGCATAAACAACCACGACAATCTGCACAGACTACTTCAATGTAATTTATATGCAAAAGAGATACAGTACTTTCTAAAAAATATTTGCAATAACCCTTGGTCAGAAACAATAAAACGGAGACTATTAACTTTAGTTTCTTTAGAATACATATTTGTACAATACATAAGAAGCAACTCAAATATACAGTTCAGTTATATTTTAAATAAACATATAAATCTAAAGGACCAGTATTTTACAAATTACACTTATGACTAAATACCTTTAACTTATTTTAAATATGGGTTGCTTCTATATTTTCAATTCATATTTTAAATTAATAGAATTTCCACTATTAGAACATTCACATCAAACCCTTGGGAACCAGAATACTATTGTGTGTTTATGCATACAAACACTGTATACACAAATAAAGGTATAATGTTTTTAACATTAATACATTTAAAATATTCCAGATAGCAGTAGGGCCCTATGAAATCTGTTGTATTTTGAATTTTCTGATTTATTTTTTCTTGATTTCGGATTTTTCGGTTTTAAAAATCTTTAATTTGTTAGTTTGTTTTTTTATAACCATAAGTGAAGTTAGAAATGCATGAAAAAATGATATATAAAAAAAAAAACCTTTCTAAACTGTTTTAATCAAAGTGCTTTCAGGAAAAGGGTACAAATTGCACAATGTAATAAAAATACACAAGGAACATTGTAAATGAAAAATATCTAAATGTAGGCTTTTTTTTCTACACAAACTGATCTATAACATTTCAAAATAGACTTAATGTTTTCATTAATAAATTATTGACAAACAATGTAAATAAAAAGCCTAAATATAAATATTTTGATGTATTCTAATTTAATAAAAAGGCACTTTTTAATATTTATTCTAATTTAATAAAAAGGCACTTTTTAATATCTCCCTGAGAACTTTGAGTAATGTAGTATCTAGCTGCTGCATTTTTTCTCCAAAGTAATTTGGGAACGGTCATAAATTGATCTTACTTGTCCGTTTGCGGGCACGCTGACTATTGCATAGGTTCTTATCTTACACACACTGCCTTCTTGCGACATTTATATATATATATATATATATATATATATATATATATATATATATATATATATATATATATATATATATATATATATATACACAGTACCAGACAAAAGTACACCTGCTTGAAACCAGGTTTTTCATGATTATCTATGCTTTTAACTGCATAAACTAGTCTATAAATACACAATATTTCATTATATGATACGTGTACTTATATAAGCTGATAATCAAAAGTGAATTGCATTCAAATTTTATTTTTAAATGAAAATGTAAATCTTGTCAATTTCAATTAAATGGTGCCCAAAGCAAGGGGATTTCAGTCTGAAGCCCAAGTCAGTTAAAAGTCTGAAATGTGTATAACACGGTGTTAGAACACTGGCCTAAGTATAAAAGTGTCTTTATTAGATGTTCTCTGAGTTAACTAGTATGTTACCTAATTAACTGTTGTCACCAACTATTGTTAACAGGTGAGGGTCCATGATTACTATAAATATAGGTAGCATAGGCACATGTTTGTCATTCCTGAATGTAAGGGAGCAGAAAATAACAAAATATGCTCAGTTAAGCAAAGAAAAAAGACAGTCTGTAATTACTTTAAGAAATGAAGGTCAATCTTTAAGACAAAACGCAAGAACTTTGAAATTTTCTGTATCTTGTGGCCAAGCCCATCAAACGATTTGAAGAAACTGGCACTCATGAGGACTGAACAAGGTCAGGCAGGCCAAGGGTGACCTCAGAATCAGAGAACAAGTTAATTTGAGTCACAAGTCTGCGAAACCGGCGATTAACTGTCCCTGAAATACAAGCTCAGCTAAATGCTTCTAGAAGTACAGATGTTTCAACATCAACTGTTCAGAGGAGATTGCGTGAAGCTGGCCTAACTGGAAGAATTGCTGCAAAGAAACCATTGTTAAGAGTGCAGAATAAGAGGAAGAGGCTTGCCTGGGCCGAGAAACACAGAAACTGGACGTTTTTGGAGTGGAAGTCAGTCTTATGGACCGATGAGTCAACATCTGAAATATTTGGGTCCAACCGACGAGTACTTGTAAGATGCAGTGAGGGTGAGCGCATGAGTTCTGCATGTGTGGTTCCCACTGTCAAGCATAGAGGAGGCAGTGTCATGGTCTGGGGTTGCTTTGCTGGTGACAGAGTTAGTGATCTTTACCAAGTTCATGGCAAGCTCAACCAGCATTGCTATCTTAGCATAATTCAGAGGCATGCCATTCCATCAGGATTATGGCTAGTTGGCAGTCCTTCATTCTTCAGCAACATAATGACACGAAACACACCTCAAAGTTGTGCAAGAACTATCTGGAAAAGAAGGAAAGGGAAAGACAACTCAATGTAATGACCTGGCCTGCCCAGTCTCCAGGCCTCAATCCCATATAACTTGTATGGAACGAACAGGACAGAAGAGTCAAAGCAAAGCTACCCACAAGTGCCCTACATCTCTGGGAACTGCTGCAGAAGAGCTGGGAAGACATGTCAGGTGATTTCCTGCTGAATCTTTTTAACCGAATTCTTTGTGTTTATGAGGCTGTTATTAAGGCAAAGGGTGGCTATTTTGAGGAATCCGAGATGGAGAGACAATTTTCAATTTTCTTGAGCATTGCTTTGATACTCCTTATGTTTTGTACATTGTAACACATGTTTTCATTTTCGTGTATTTACAGAAACATATATGATGTAAAACATTGTCAATTATGAAAAAAAAACTAGTTTCCAGCAAGTGTACTCAAACTTTTGACTGGTACTATATATATATATATATATATATATATATATATATATACAGCTCTGGAAAAAATTAAGAGACCACTGCAAAATTATCAGTTTCTCTGGTTTTACTATTTATAGGTATGTGTTTGGGTAAAATGAACATGTTTGTTTTATTCTATAAACTACTGACAACATTTCTCCCAAATTCCAAATAATAATATTGTCATTTAGAGCATTTATTTGCAGAAAATGACAACTGGTCAAAATAACAAAAAAGAAGCAGTGTTATCAGACCTCGAATAATGCAAAGAAAATAAGTTCAGATTCATTTTTAAACAACACAATACTAATGTTTTAACTTAGTAAGAGTTCAGAAATCAATATTTGGTGGAATAACCCTGATTTTCAAGCACAGCTTTCATGTGTCTTGGCATGCTCGCCACCAGTCTTTCACATTGATGTTGGGTGACTTTATGCCACTCCTGGTGCAAAAATTCAAGCAGCTCGGCTTTGTTTGGTGGCTTGTGACCATCCATCTTCCTCTTGATTGACCTGGCTGTGTGGCATGGAGCATTGTCCTACTGGAAAAACCAACTTGGCTTGATTCATGCCAAATCTGCCCGATTCCAGCCTTCATCATCATCCCCCAGATCATCACCGATCCTCCACCACATTTCACAGTGGGTGCGAGACACTGTGGCTTGTAGGCCTCTCCAGGTCTCCGTCTAACCATTAGATGACCAGATGTTGGGCAAAGCTGAAAATTTGACTCATCTGGGGGTGCTTCAGCAAGGCTGGAATCGGGCAGATTTGTCTTTGTGAAGGGCGCATGAATCAAGCCAAGTACAAGGTTGTCCTGAAAGAAAACTTGCTTCCTTCTGCTCTGACAATGTTCCCCAACTCTGAGGATTGGTTTTTCCAGCAGGACAATGCTCCATGCCACACAGCCAGGTCAATCAAGGTGTGGATGGAGGACCACCAGATCAAGACCCTGTCATGGTCAGCCCAATCTCCAGACCTGAACCCCATTGAAAACCTTTGGAATGTGATCAAGAGGAAGATGGATGATCACAAGCCACCAAACAAAGCCGAGCTGCTTGAATTTTTGCGCCAGGAGTGGCATAAAGTCACTCAACATCAATGTGAAAGACTGGTGGAGAGCATGCCAAGACACATGAAAGCTGTACTTGAAAATCAGGGTTATTCCACCAAATATTGATTTCTGGACTCTTCCTAAGTTAAAACATTAGTATTGTGTTGTTTAAAAATGAATCTGAATTTATTTTCTTTTGCATTATTCGAGGTCTGACAACACTGCATCTTTTTTGTTATTTTGACCAGTTGTCATTTTCTGCAAATAAATGCTCTAAATGACAATATTATTATTTGGAATTTGAGAGAAATGTTGTCAGTAGTTTATAGAATAAAACAAAAATGTTCATTTTACACAAACACATACCTATAAATAGTAAAACCAGAGAAACTGATAATTTTGCAGTGGTCTCTTAATTTTTTCCAGAGCTGTATATATATATATATATATATATATATATATATATATATATATATATATATATATATATATATATATAGTACCAGTCAAAGTTTGAGTACACTTGCTGGAAACTAGTTATTTTTTTTGATATTTGACAATGTTTTACATCATATATGTTTCTGTAAATACTTGAAAATTAAAACACGTGTTAAATTGTACAAAACATAAGGAGTATCTGGACAGGATAGTCAGAAAACAGTGATCCTGTAATTTTGAAAGAAGCAACAATCAACTGGGCTTGACAAGTTAATGCATTATATAATTTGTTGTAAAACAGCTACATTAGATGGCCTAGATCTGGATATAAACAAGATTAGTTACATTCTAACAGTCATTTTTGTTTCGCTGAGATGTGCTACGGTAACTTAAACACTTGAGCTTTGAGTTGACTTGTAAATGCCAAAACAAAATGTTTTACACAACTGAAACATTACTACCATTTTTTTCTATCTGTAAAATGTATTTTATATACTTAGTTATTTTTATTCAATTTTGAGTAAATTTGAAGAACTAAAATGATAAGATTGTTTCCTTCACAGTGTAGTTAGTTTTCAGTACTCACATAGGATTTGTTTCAGGTATTTGGCATCAGGAGACTCACAGCAATCATTCGCTTTCTCATTTACAATCTCCAAATCAGAGGTTGGCTGGATTATTGAGGAAACGTGTAGTGCTTTATGGGATGTATTACAGCCCCAGGTTCTACAAGTTCCCCGGCTGGGCAGATGGAGACAGATAGCTTCTCTGTTTGAACAAGTCTGGAACTTTTCAAACTGTCTTGGAGCCCTAGATGGGAAGCATGTCGTTATGCAGGCCTCTGGTAATGCCAGATCAGCCTATTTTAATTATATATCTACACATAGCATTGTATTGTTGGCACAGTGCCATGCTCAATATTGTTTTACGCTGGTCGACATCGGAAGACCAGGAAGACAAGTAGTGATGGAGGCATATTCGCCAGAACTGCCTTGGACAGAGAATGGAAGCTGTATCTTGATTCACCTAGTGCAAGTAGCCTGCCTGGCACCAATGTTAAAGTGCCTTATGTTTTTGTTGGGATGAAGCATTTTCCCTGATACTGTATTTAATGAGACCATTTGCTTGACATATCCTTTCAGAAGAATAAATCATATTCAATTACAGGCTGTCAAGGGCAAGGAGAGTAATTGAAAATGCCTTTGTGATTCTACCCACAAGGGGGCGGGTGTTTAGAAAGACCATTCACACAAAGGTGAATAAAGATATTGCTATTGAGAAGGCATGAATAAAGACATAGCTATTGTGAAGAAACGTCTCTGTCTTCACATCTACCTGCAGCAAGTAGATCATACTCTGCCTTCACAACACAAAATGTACTGCCACCTAAAGGCTGTAGGCAGTGAAGATGAGGATGGAAATGTGGAGGGATGTTGGTGGCATCAAAAACAGTACCCAAATTGGAGCCAACACATGCAGTGCTGATGCTGCATCTGTTGGCAAACTTATAAAGAACATTTCTATACTCCTGATTGGGAAGTGTTCTGGCTGTTGCATCACATTTGCTGTGGTTCTCTATCTTATCAGTGAAACAAGGAGGAGCTCCAACATATATGCCTGTCTTATAAACACATACGGTTTATTGTATATAGTTATTAAAACATTGCAAAAAATTGTTTTATTCAGTGGCATTTAAGACAGAAAAGTAGCAAAAGATATTAAATATTAAAATATAGATCTCTTTTTTTTTTTTTTTTAAACACTAAATGTTAAAGCTGATATTTGGATCAAAATACTGGAATTAAGAGATTTTGTTAAACCTTTGTCTTTTATTTAAACATCAATAAAAATATTTTAATTAACTGAGTCACTTTGTTGTAAAAAAAAAAAAAAAATTAATGGTGCAGTGTGTGTTTGTGAGTCGTAGCGATTCTGCTCCCAAGCTGACCAGGGTTGAAGTATAACCATGGTGAATGGCTAGTGGGATGTGAAGACATTTCTTGGGAAACAGGAAACCTCAAACTGGTGAATTCAGCCTCGAGCAGAAATCTCTCAATTTTCACCCGTGCCAATGTTCTTTGATATAGGGTCCTCCTATCCAGCCGCACTGCAACAAACGGAGCCCACAACGTGGTCTCAGACGGTAACATTTTCTTTTTTAAAAGCCTCTTTTAATATTGTTATAATTTCCTGTCAACTTCGCTTTCACTCTGTTCATCCATGCTAGACATATGGCCGATTTCTGTACAGGCCGGTTCGAGAATATAGACAAAGTTTCTCTAAAGTTTTAGGGCCATGCATTTCATTGACTCTAAAGTATCCTCAGCACTTAACTGGATGTTTCCATGTGTCCTGATAAATAGGAAAAAGCATGCACTTAATCATTGGTGATACAGTTTTCTGTACAATTCAGCATAGAAAAAATAAAACTATATGATTTTGTTGCATGCATACTGTTTAGCAGAATGGTGAAGCAACTCACCAGAACGGGAAACACCTAACTGCTCAGCGACTTGTGTCTGATTCAGGGTTTTTTCAGGAGCTCGAACAATTTCCATCTTTTTGCAGAGAGAAACATCGCCGTGTTTTGCTGTTTTGTTCATGAGGTGCACTAGACAAACAACCTTTTTTAAAAAATCTTATTATTAAGGTTAAGCAATAGCCTAATAATAGCAGCATTATACCTATAGAATAATAATATTGCACAAATCCATTATATTGCACAATTAGTTATATATTGCACGCAATAAATAAATCTATATTCATCTCAAGCATACACAATCGAAATTACAGACAACTCAAAGCTGTCAAGAAGCTAATAGCTCACGATCAGAAAGACCATCAGTTAAACTAGATCATTATCATTAAACGCCACTATAATTATCTTAGAATATGCAATAAATATTAATATCAAAAGCTCATCTATTACAAAAAGAACAATAATACCTAATCAAACCCAATGTAATATATTTCACACAGAGCCAAGCATTCAATACAAACCATAGGGAAGAAACAACAACCCAACATATATTAATTGTTGAACACAGGGGTTTACGAGTCTTTGAGAAAAGAAACCAGGGAAGTAAGAGAAACATATTATCTCCACTAAAAGTCTCTTCATTCCACAACAGACAATCCAATCCTCTCTTGTTTTAGCCGTGGCAAGTAACAAAACCCAGTAACTTGTAATAGTTTAAGGAGAAGAACATAAATAAGTAGAAAACACTATTCAATTGTATGTCCCAATCTCACTCAAAGTTAGTTAATATAGTTCTAAGTCAAGGTAATCATACTAGCTACCTATATTCACGCTGTCCTGGAAATTGTGTCACTGTCCTAATTTTGCTAAGGCTTTTTTATTTTTACAGTTATTTATTTATTTATTTATTTATTTAAAGTACAGGCAGCTAATATATTTTATAGAACGACACATTTGTCGATCGTCACAAGTTCAGTCACATGAAATGACAGTGTCCTGTTATCCATGAGTCTTTTTAAAAGTCTTTATGCCTTTGGTACCGGTAATAAGTGTCGAATTACGAGTAAAGTGTGGTGTCGAGCTAAAAATTGACAGGCAAGATGCATATATTTATATGGAGAAAATCCTGGACCAAACTCTGTCGAATGAAGCGAAGGTGTCGAGTTATCCACCAGTCCAGTTAACCGAGGTTGACTATATCTATATATTATCAGTTTGTAATTATTTTTCCAGTCTGTCTATCTACAGTAAACATTTATTCTATGGTCTGGCTATGTGTAATGAAAAGCTAAACACACCTGAAAAACTAGTACATTCACTTTCTCTTTTTTCAGTTGATCTTTGTAATCTGCTCTGTTGACTGCATACAAGAAGGGATAGCTTGTAATTATGCTGAGCAGCTTCTCAACAAACAACCTGTCATCCTTTTTTAGCGTTGTATAACCTAGCAACAAGATCAACAATGAAGTAAAAGATCAGTTGATTTGAACTCTCAGCGACTCTGCAGCGACTGTTGTTGTTTTCGAGCGGGGTGATTGGTGACAGTGATGATCGCCAGTCACTTTGTTCTGACGGTTGAGCAATGGAGTATACCGGCCTTATTTCTGCTCACAACAGCAGAACAATAAAATAATATGGACAGTGCCTGACCACTTTTACCAAACGTCAGGTATGGCCACCGTTTGCCCTGATCACAGCCTTAACACAAAATGCCATAGACTCCAGAAGAGAATTATTCTATTCAGTCATTATATTTCAGAGAGGTAGGCAAAAATTGTGACAATGAATGCATTGCTCATGTTCATCTCAAACATGCTCAATTCGATTGAGATTCATAGATTGTGGTGCCTAAGGAAGATGCTGGAAGGAGTTTGTAAACCATTCACACACAATTATGGAACAATTTATGGGAGCACTATCTTCTTGAAAGTACCCATCGCTATTAGTGTATAAAAGCAGTGCTGTTGGGTGATGCGACACGGATGGCTTGGTGGTGTGTCGTTACAGACCCGGAAGATACACACAGACACTCAGACAGCACACAGAGTTGGCCTTCTAGAAAAGGCAATGGACTTAGGATATACCAGGAGAACATGTCCCACACAAGCAATTTGTGAAGTACAAGTTAAATAAGAAACTTGTGTAATTACAGAAAGTGTGATTGCATTGTTATGACCTTATTTAATTAAATAAGTCAGAACAGTGCTGAAAGAGTTCAACTGGTTTATCGGTATGCAAGGATGTATGCATGCTTTTAAAACAAATATGTTAAAAATACAGCCTTAATATATCCCATGTTCCAAACTCAAATAAAACCACGATTTAGCTATTGCCTCTGTCTAAAGCCCACCATCTGTAAATGTTAAAGCTGATTTTGAGTTAAAATAAATTAAAATGTTGCTGTATGTTAAAATACTGGAGAAAAACAATTTTCTAAATTCTTAATTCTTAAATCTACAATCTACATTTCAGCTTTCTTGATTTACAAGATCGAAAAAGCAGCTTTTTTATGTGGAAGTGTATTAATCTTGTGGTGAATTGACAAGCTGTGCTGCAGCAACAGTTTTAAAGTAAGATCTTATCAGGGAAAAGCTGTGGGAAGCTGAGTGTATCAGCAGATCTTGTTTATCCACTGACAAGGGATAAGTTTTGCCTAGTAAATATGGGTGGAAATTGACAAAATAAACCTTAAAAATCTGGCCAGTACTTCGTGCCTAATTTGGTACTTTTCTTAAGTATTTCCATGACTCTCAGCATCAGTTGGAAATGGCTTCCTCAGGGAATGTTTCAGAATTCTATAAATATGCTGTAGAAAAGAAGGTCAGGCCTAAAATACCAGCAAGATATCCATGAGAAATAAGGCTCATTTTTAAAAATACAAAACCCACAATAACAGTTTTACATGTGGGGGCAGTGGAAGGCTGCTGGCAGAAAGTAGTAATGGCTACAATATTATTAACACTAAGAAAATTGTCTTTTAAAAAAAAACATTTACTATAGGATTTGATTCTGTCGGTTTTCAGTATTCTTTTAAAAAGATTAAAAGCATATCATAAATGTAACTTGGAGAAATTAATTTTAATAAATGTTACACAAAACTATTACAAATGTAGTTATTTATTTATTTAATTTCATAACCCCCTAGAATGCTTATCTGAGATGTAACTGAGCCCTAATTACATGCCCTCACAAACCGTTTGGTCTTTTAAATACAATAATAAGGAATGTTCCTATTTTATAGCTTTCCAGTCTCAGTCCAAAGAAGAATGCTTTAGATTTCTTGTATTTTTCCAGCAATGGCCTCCTTCCTGATGGCGTTTCTCCAACGAGAAGATACAAAGGGTCAAGTGTTTACTCAGCTGTTTTCTCTGCAAGCATGAACAAATTAATCATTTTAACAGGATACATTTTTACACCACTGTTACTAATCAGGGATCCTAGAAATCTGTTTGCTGCAGAATAACGCGGGAAAAACATGGATTTTCTATGATGTGGGAGAATTTTTACACTTGGGGCGGGGCTACATTTTAGCCTTTTAATTGAGGAATAACACTGATTTTTAAAAAAATCTGAGAATTTAATTCTTTTTAGTGCGGAAACTAGGTTGTGGTAGGGTTTGCAGCATCACCAAGGATGACTGTTCCAAAATTGCTTTAAACCACAGTCCACCACATACAATTCTGGGTGCATCTCATCATCCTACTGCTGCCAAGGCTTGCTAAGTAGTCCCTGGACCTTTCCCCAGCCACACATAAAAATAATGTATGGGCTGAGGCATTGTGGCAGTAAAAAGGGGTTAAAACTATTTTCTTACAATACACATTACTATTGCAGGAACTGTAGACTGTAAGGTAAAACGGGAGCTAACTATGCAATACACTTTTTTTGTGAGGTACGTCTATCATGTGATGCAATCACTTTCGTTTCATCTAATAGATACAATAAATTGTATATATGCAACTCCATCGTACAAGGATTTAGTATCTGCCCAATATTAATAAAAAAATTAAAAGTGTATATTTATCCATATGTTATGTAATGCTTCAAGGAATGGCAAATATTTACCATGCAGAGGCTATAGACATGTGCAATTGTCAAAAGCAGGGTGTGGCCAACAATTAAGATGAACTTTGACTGCATCAGTAGTCCAGCTGAAACAGCATTGACAATCCCAGCTAATGGAAGCAATAACCAATGAAAAACCTCCGATCTGTGTTTGTCATTTGACAAGTAATCAGCCTGCTGTAACAAGAAAAATAATACAAGACCAAAGCAGACAATTGGAGAACATTTTAAACATTTGTTAGCCTTTGTCACTTCTCTGCAACATCGGGGCTCTAATACAGTACGAAGGTGGGAGATGAAGTATTGGGATTCATTAACTACTAAACATAGCAAATGCTTATTTACAGTAGTCTTCTGCTTTAAGCATTTTTTCCAGATGGGGAACTGAATTCAATTATAGTGAACTAGTTTGTTTAATGACATTAAGTTAGTGGTTAACCTGTGATATTAACCCCAGGTAACACCAATGGCATTATTTACCTCAGACAGCGTACATCACTTCACTGCTTCTCAGATCTTTATTCTGCCTTCGGTCAATTCTTTATTGATACAGTGCTGGGCATCTGTATTTATTCTAGCAGTAAATTCAGGCTTTATTAGAATGACAAGCTTTATCATTTAGTAAAATAACCCATGTTAGGTAATCCATGTCACAGGGGATATCAACTGTGGTGCTGAGTAGTTGCTGTTAGGAATAGTCAAGACTACGCATTAGCATGTTATCTTTATTTGTTATTTAACCATGGTAGTACCCAGTGAAACTATTTTAGATGGGGGATCTGGAAAAACAACAACACAATACATTTTTTAGAATTTGTATTTTGTTTTAAATGAGGCACATGTGGCCAGTCAATATATACTTACTGTAACATTTGAGAATGTAACTCCAATCAATCACAAGAAAAGACTGGGCTGTTTGGTAAGAATATCGTCAGCCAATACCTTCACCCAGGCTGAGAAGTGCAAACAGTAGGGTAGGAGATGCCAGGTAGGAAGGAGTCATCATATATGGAATTTCTTTATAGCATTTCATTCTTTCATGCTCTGGAAATAAGAGGTAATGTACATTAAACTACAAATTTAAGACGCCCTCGAATTTAAAATGCTGCACACATTTCCCGCACTCAATTTGAGGAAAAAATAAAACATCAAATAAATATGTATTTAAAAAGACACAACCTCAATTACACATGAAATAGATACTAACAGAAGTAGATTGGAGTAAAATAGAGAAAACATCCACAGAGAAAGGATGGATATTTATAAAAAATTGAGTACTAGAGGCACAAAACAAATACATCCCAAAAGCAGACAAATCAAAATCTAAAACAAAATGGCCAAAATGGTTTAATAGATCAATTTAAAAAAATTCTGAGAAAAAAAGGCACGTTACAGAACATTTAAAAGGGACCAAGAACAAAGTACACAGAAAGAGTACTTGAAACTACAAGTGCAAGTCAAAAAGGAAGTTAGAAAGGCCAAGAGAGACATTGAAATGAACATTGCCAAGGAGGCTAAAACCAATTCCAAAAAGATTTTCCAATAACAGCAAAAGAACATTCAAGGAGGAGGTAAAATATCTAAGAGACATAAATAGCAAAACATTAGATGAAGAGAAAAAATATCAAAAATATTAAATTATTACTTTTCACAAGTTTTTACAAAAGGAGGATACAGACAACATGCCCCACATGTTGACCTGTTCCTATCCAGTTTTAAATAACTTTAGCATAACAGAGGCAGAAGTGTTAAAAGGACTAGGCGCTCTTAAAATAAATAAATCCCCTGGGCCGGATGAGATCCTCCCAATAGTACTCAAAGAAATGAAAGAAGTTATTTACAAACCGCTAACCAAGATCATGCAACAGTCTCTTGAGACATAAGAACATAAGAAAGGCTACAAACGAGAGGAGGCCATTCGGCCCATCTTGCTCGTTTGGTTGTTAGTAGCTTATTGATCCCAGAATCTCATCAAGCAGCTTCTTGAAGGATCCCATTGTGTCAGTTTCAACAACATTACTGGGGAATTAGTTGCAGACTCCCACAATTTTCTGTGTAAAAAAGTGCCTCCTATTTTATTTTTTGAATGTGACCCCAGATCCTTGCTTCTTTCTTCGGGTTGACATTTTAACATTACTTCCCTTGATTTAAATTCAACATTTTTTATTATATATCCAAGCATCTTGTTGGCCTTTTTTATAGCTTCCCCACATTGTCTAGATGAAGACATTTCTGATTCAACATAAACTCGTAGTCTTTCTCATAGATTCCTTCTTCAATTTAAGTATCTCTGATATGGTGTTTATAATGCACATTTCTATTGCCTGCGTGCAGTACCTTACACTTTTCTTTATCAAATGTCATTTGCCATGTGTCTGCCCAGTTCTGAATCTTGTCTAGATCATTTTGAATGACCTTTGCTGCTGCAACAGCGTTTGCCACTCCTCCTATTTTTGTGTCGTCTGCAAATTTAACAAGTTTGCTTACTATACCAGAATCTAAATCATTAATGTGGATTAGGAATAGCAGAGGACCTAATATTGATCCCAGTGGTACTCCACTGGTTACCTCGCTCCATTTTGAGGTTTCTCCTCTAATCAGTACTTTCTGTTTATGATATGTTAACCACTCTCTAATCCATGTGCATGCATTTCCTTGAAGCCCTACTGCGTTCAGTTTAAGAATTAATCTTTTATGCCCGACTTTATCAAAAGCTTTCTGGACATCTAAATAAACCATGTCATATGCTTTGCAATTATTCATTATGGATGTTGCATCCTCAAAAAAATCAAGCAGGTTAGTTAGATAAGAGCTCTCTTTCCTAAAACCATGTTGACTGTTTCCCAGGATACTGTTACCATATAGGTAGTTTTCCATTTTGGAACTTATTATAGTTTCCATAAGTTAACATATAATAGAAGCCAGGCTTATTGGTCTGTAGTTACCTGGTTCGGTTTTGTCTCTCTTTTTCTGGATTGGTATTACGTTTGCAGTTCTCCAGTCTGTCGGTACAAAAGACGCATCACTATACTGTACTTGAATTTCAAATTCGAAGGAATATGGTAATTTGAGATTTTAGTTTTAACCCAAGTTTAATTCTTGACCTCAATCAGAGGTCTACTTCATTTCTATAATACTGTATAATTTCTGTTTTTCTGTGTTAATTTTTAACGTTTACAGTTTTTTTTTTTTTTTTTTTTTTTTTTTTTTTTTTTTTTTTTTTTTTTTTTTTTTTAATAGACGGACAAAAATCAGATTTAAGCCTGTTTCGTTATTTATTTTTATTTATTTATTTATTTATTTTCCCGGGTGTGCTTCTCTATTAAAACCTAAAATTAGAAGCCCAAGATACGACATAACCTGATCAGTTTAAAGGAGTGCTTGCAAAGGTTTTGAAATCCATTTTCGTACGTGCTTTCTTAAACATCGTACGTATATATCCCTGTAAGATTCTTAAACATACAGCTAGGTTGTTAAACAAGCCAGGAACATCGTGCTGTGCGATTTAAATGATGATTATATTATAGATGAATTGCTCTCGTCCCAGTAGTAGACTGTGAACATTTGTTTAACATATTTTCCCTGCATGTCTGAAAGCATACAGTATATACACATCTGGAAAACATCCAAATGTAAATAGTCTCAACAGCAAAAAAAATGAAATCTTTGTACTGGACTATGGTATAAAAATATTACTGTACAATATACAGCTGTTCAAATTAAATAGATCACATACCGGCAAAATAACAGTGATAATAATAATGGTTTGACTACTGTTTTTTTTAGGAGAGAGTGATCTTGATTTCGTGGTAGACTCAGATAATGGATACTTGGAGCAATTTACATATGAATAAAAGGATAGCACAAGGGTCTTATTTCTGGTTCATTTATTTGGTTATTTTTCTTATTATGAAACAGTGTTACTGATCAAATGTGACTACAAGATGAATAATATACATCAGAATGATTCTAGTTGCTATAGAAACCTTTTGTTCTCTCAGAATTATGAGGCTGTGCTGCCAATCACCAACAGGAAATATATTCATATATTCAGAGAACTTTAAGGACCGTTTTAGAGAGGTTTTTTTAGGTGTATTCTTGGTTTTTCAATGCACTGTTGAACCTAAGTGATATTTATCGGCAATATTTCTAAAAACAGACCTTAACGTTTTGTGAATACTGCCCTATA
This sequence comes from Polyodon spathula, assembly GCF_017654505.1. NCBI lineage: Eukaryota > Metazoa > Chordata > Actinopteri > Acipenseriformes > Polyodontidae > Polyodon > Polyodon spathula. The sequence continues at coordinate 80,102,976 of NC_054536.1, read as the reverse complement.
ATTCTGTCCTAGATTTATTAAAAAAAAAAAAAAGAAAAACTAAGAAAGTAACAGTTATCTTACATAGAGAACTGCACTCAATTATTTAAGGTATACTCACTGACAAATATTGTAAAGTAACACCTTAACACCTACATTGTTGACTGCTCAAGCATTCGTCCTATCTGAAAACAGGCTTCCCTAGACATAGGTAAATCATTACTCTCCTATATTTGGATACTGTAAACTAGGACCTTTCACTGTTGTGGACTCTCAGCCTTCCATTGTATTGGGGGTACTGCGAATCAATTTTAACACACACATGTTTTTTAAGTTGAACTAGAGCAAGTATGCATTAATGGTATGCTGCACGGGTAACAGCTTGGACGGGCATGTATAGAAACATTTTAAAAAGACTTTGGGACCCTTCATCTATCAAAAGGTACGGTCTGAGGGTCCGGCAGCAATGTGGGTAAAATTGCAGCAGTGCCCTTCAAGTCTGTGACCCCTCTGAATAAACGGATAGGAGCTCAATAATCTCCCTCTGGAAGGAAATAAATGCCCTGCAGGTTCAGCAGCATATGCTATGATATTCAGGTACTAAACCGGACCTGCAATAATCTGACAAATCGATGGATACTGCTTAATCCAGCTGAGGACTTTTGACCAACATTTTTGGGCAAGGCAACCCTAAAGTACAGCAGCACTTCACACCGTGTCTGAGACTTAAGAATGTGAATGCCCCTGATATCTCCAGAGCAGTCTGGTATCAAGAGGCAGCATTGTGGTCCAGTGGTTAAAGAAAGAGGTTTGTAACCAGGAGGACCCCGGTTCAAATCTCAATTTAGACACTGAGTCATTGTGTGTCTAAATCTAGTCATTTAACCTTGTGCTCTCTCTCTCACACATGAGGTGTTTGTTGTTTTAAGTGACTCCACAGATGATAGATAGTTCAGGCACCCTAGTCTCCTATCTTGTAAAGCGCTTTTGATTGTGGTCCACTATGAAAGCTGCTATATAAAAATAAAGATTATTAGTATCTAGTTCCACAAACCCCACACCCAGGCATGTCCAGGGTGCCTTTGGTTGCCACAGAGAGAGATAAACTATGTGGTTGAAGAAACCGATTCCCTACTTAGAAAGAAAATGTGTTTCCATTATTATTTTAGGCACGTCCCAGTTACTGTGTATGCTTCATTATCTACAGAAGCTAAACTGTTAAGCATTTAAATAGTTTCTTCACTACAGCTATAAAAGTGACTTGACATCAGAAACTACAGAAAAACAAGGCATGTCATTCTGATGTGCGGCTGTGTTCCATAAGCCAGCTCTGAGTAACTCTCTGCTCTAATAGAAGTCAAATGAGGCCTGCCCAGCTGCTTCTTATTGCAGCAGACGTCAGATAAAACATCAGCTCTGTGGGCTAAACTCCAATTTCCTGTTGAAGAAATGTTTAAATTTGAATATAGGGCCTTTCGACAGGAAGTTAAGAAAAAGGATTACCGAAGAGTCCTTGACACTAAACACAAGGGGCCATGTTTAAAGGTCAAATATGTTTACAGCAGAGGGAAGAAAAGGGTTTGGGACTTGGTATGTCAGATGAGTTTTGTATGATTATATTTAGCCTAGAATATGAAACCATTAAATAATAACCTATGGGAGTTGAAATGATTAGCTTGTTTACACAGCTGGTATCCCAATCTGCATAAATACATAATAATATTCTTTCAACAATGACTCCTTATGCACTGGGATTCTGACTTTAGGGTTAAATCATATAAAGCCTGATTGTTTCCTGACACCCTTACTGATTTTTTAATTATTGTTTTTTTTAATTAAGGTTAAACATGAATTAAACATAAAATAATGTAACCTGACACATCCCTGAAGTAATGTTGTGTAGCTATACTAAATAAGGGATTTAACCCCCTGTGGCAGAGCAAAGCTCTGCCCTTTTAAATTGGCAGGGATGGGGTTAACTTCCCCTGCCTGCCTGGGTTTATTATGTTCAGGTGGCTGGGGTTGATTAGTTGATTAGGTTGATTAACGATCAATCAGCGCCCAGCCACCTGATATAAAAGGAGGCCTCAGCTTCTCATTTGGGGAGAGGGAGCTGAGGAAGCAGGTTGGTTTTTTTTGGGGGTTGTTTAGAAAGTTTGAATCCAGTGAAGGCATCGCCCAGCCTGGAAACTGTTATTTTTGTAAGTTTTGCTTTTTATCTTTTTTGTGTTTAAATTGCTTTGTTTTGGCCCTTGTGCCCTTTCATTTTGTGGTTATTTATAATAAAATAGTTATTTTTTGAACTGCAGTCTGTCTCTGGGCCTCTATCCCCTCGCCAGCCTGCCACACCCCCCCAAGCAAAAAATAAACCCCCCAAATCTGAACCTTTACTTCTTTTTAGTAGCAACTACTGTATGTTAATACATAGTAAAACCAACAGTTAATGTGAAAACAAAACAAAAAAAAAACTATAATCTCTCTATACTGATGAGGTGATTTACAAGGGGTGAGCCAAAAAAAAAAAGAATATTGTGGCTAAATCACTTTCCCTTTAAAAATTGATTGTTTACCTTTGAATTAATGATTTGTTTAAATGCCACCTTTTGGTGAGATACTGTAAGTGCATCTCATTTAAAGAACGTCAATATCTTAAAAGGGAAGGTAATCTGAATTGTTGGATACTCCCCTTCTCTGGTTACACAAGAAACAAACTAAAAAAAACAAAATCAAAGCAGTGAGGACATGACCAAAACACTGAAAAAGACAATAGCGCAATAAAGAAGCAAGTTTACACAGGTGGGAGACTTACCTATAACCACAGCTATTCAAATATCTGTAAAGAAACAACCAAAGTGCAAACACCATGCTTCTACACCAGCTAGTGCTGTCAACAGATCCACAGCTGTTAGCGTCTACAGGGGGACAAAAGCAATCTTCAGTGCACTGCCTTTCCCAATCACATATATTACCTGTTTGTATTATGCACCCCAATAACCTGCATTTATTACACATAGTTGTAGAATATTGATAATAAAAACAAACATACTTGTTTTTACATGTTTTGCTATTTAATGTTGCAGAAGTCCAGTTTGGTGAGCGCTTTTGAATACATTTCATTTAAATGTGTTGACAAAAGAGCACACGGTGATTGGCACAACACATGACAACCCAATTTGTGAACTTTTCAAGAAAGGGTGACATATTGGGTCAGATAATATATCTGTTAATGAAGAGATTGAACAAAAACGTAATGTACAAATATAACAAAGCCACATTATACCCTGTGACCACTGTGTTACTTTTGCTGGTCAGTATAAAAGAATACATGAAACTTGTACTATTTTCTTTCACCTCAAGACATTTCTGTTCATTGCTTTGTGACTCACTACATATTGTTTTTTGTAGGCTTTATTAAAACTATCTAAATTTCCAAATTATAAGGGGTACCTAACACCAATTGAGCTAGTATTTTTCAACTATGTTTGCTCAACCTTATAGAAAAACAGTAATAATTATACAGGACATTCAGTGTAATGTACAATAAATATTTATAAAGTGTTTTGCTGCAGGTAAAATTTGGCAAAAAATGATGTAAAACATATAATGAAATGCTGTAGAAATTATTCAAATGCTTTTTTAATATTACATATCCCCACGCAGAAGCTAAATAAAACCCCACCAGCTATCTGTTAACCCACTGATTTGGAAAAATCTGGAGAGAGTGCCATCTTCTGGCCAGACCGTACACTCTCACTTGTAACTAATAACTACCACTGCCAATTTTCTATAGGTTACACACTATCTATATAGACTATATTTTAGTGACATGTACGTAAGCATGTGTGTGTAGGGCATACATCAACACATTTATTCAATTTATATCTGGTATGCCATCTGGCAACATCAACAGCTATTAAATAAAAGGTTCAGTGATATACAATACAAAGAAGAAATAGGACATTAATGAAGTCAAAAAAGCTTAAATGCTCAATGATTGAATTGTTATTAGTAGTCACTGTTAAGAATTCGATCTCTTTTTTGTGATATATAAGATAATACATTGTGTGTAGGGTTTGCTTATTATAAGAGACATCATTTTGCAAAGCTTAGTGCTCCCCTCACCCAAACTGCATAAGACAACCTCTCGAATACAATAAGAGCCTATGTATTCATATTTTACATGTGGGTGCAAACTGGTTTCTCTTACTATTTGAAGGATATCGTATCCCCAGGGCAGGTCGAGGACTCCAGTGTTGTATTTTTCCCAGTGTGAAAGCAGGAATGTGAGCAGAATGATGCACAGTATAGAGTACAGGGCATTAGCAGTCACTTCCCGCTCAGCAGCTGTTCAGCAAACAACTGTCCAAGAGGGCTGCTGGACTGTGCCCTTCTGGTGTGCTTTCTATCGATAGAATCTGGAAGGGGAACACATTCTGACTGAGACTCTCAAGACAGTACACTAAACAGGCAGCTTTAAAGATTCCATAAATATCATCAGGCATTGAGAGTAACTGAGGAAGGAATTGCAGCTGAATGCCACTTTCACAGTACACAATACACTATGTTAAATATAGATATTGCAGGGACATTGATATTGTCAAGATAAAAAAAATCATAGGATAAAAAATAACATATATTCAAATGGTATGCTGTGTCAGCCAAGCACCCAGTGTCTAATACGCATGCATTGCTAGTAAGATTTTTCCAATCTTACTTACTGTACTGTATGAGACTGGAGGAGAGAGCAAGGGAATTTAATTTAAAGGAAGGATTGAAAGCCTTTCAGATGTGATGGGATGGTGCATTATTAAAGATCTTTAGTTATTACAGAGAATTCCAAAAATAATCATACTTGTCATTTTCCATGAATCCTTCCTCCATTACAAACCACTGTAGATAATTCTTAGAGATGGAAGGGTTTCTTTTCAATTAACCCATCACACACATCATAACTTAAAATATTCTGCAATCAACCTGCAATTAATGCTTCTCAAGAGTACAAGGCAGCCTGCTAACATTGCAAAGCCCTTTTTAACAATACTCACAATGGGTTAAATACAAGATTACTACAGAACAGTAGATCTGTATTGATGATGAATAGACAAATTGTTCACTCTAAAATTGATCATGAAGATTTAATTTCTTGCTCATTGTGAAAGTAAACCAAGTACAACCCCAGTCAAAAAAATGATTTTCCATGTGAGATATGGACTTTAATAAATTAAGAGCAATTCATAATGGCACTACCTGTAACAAATCAAAGTGTCATTACATGTCATTAGTGCTGCTGGTAATCAGGAATGCACAAGTGGCAAGATACTGTCAAGGTAAAAATGAGATGGGGCATTAATACAGGTGCTACAGTACCTTCCTTTCACTGAGGATTTTAATCCCCACAGAGAATTAGTAAAACAGCATGCAAACGTATAAAAAACTGAGGCTTTATTAGTAACTTAAAGAGCAAGATGGCAGGGGTACAGTAATACAGCGTTAGACCTCTCATGTTCCGGGTTTTCACATTTTTGGTGTTCAATGTTTAGACTACATTCTGGCAGCTTTTTACATTTACCTACTGACCCAGGCATGGTCAAAGACATTTGATAAACATCTAGGTGCAACTAAAACATGAAACAAAAAAGACATGCAACTGAAAGAGTCGGGAGTAAAAATAACACTTTATTTTTGTACCCCTGCCAACTTGCTCTTTAATTAATGAAAGTGTATAGACGCTAAAATCCGGAGAGAATGTAGCTGCTCTGCAATTGAAGTCTTATCCATCCCTATAGTGGAAAAGTAATGTATCATACTGCATGTTAACCAATACACTGCCGCATTTTAACAAAAAAAAAAACAAAAAAAAAAAACACTGTATTAGCCCACATATATTCCTATGGCGTTAATTTGTGGCCATGCTGAATTTTTGATGAGGTTAAATCAAGTAAATCATGTAAATGTTGAGGAAACAGCAGTACTTTTAGAACTGCTAAGAGAAATCTAATAAAAATCAATGACAAACATTTCAACATAATGCATAACATCATTACAAGAACTATAACAGAATTCTGAAGAGTTATTATTTAAGTAACATCTGTGAATAGGAACTATAATTGATTCTGAAAGACTTTTTTGTGTAAACTTTTTATTTGGTGATAAAGTGAAAAAGCTGTTGTCCAGCAAGCTGGCTTTTAGGTAGGTGAAAAGTGCCTGCTGTTAGGCAGTAAATGTCTCAGTGACACGAAACACACGAAGGTCAGGAGGAGCAAAAGGCATGGACATTTATACAGTATGAAACAGCTGCTGCTAATGCTATTAGAAACAATGTATTAAGTGCAACTGGATTTTTATAACCCTTTTGTGCCTATTGACATTGCCAAATGCCCTTTCTTCATCTTGCCCTTGACAAACGGTGGTGGGGGTGGTTATGGCTGGGTTATACGGTGTGCAAATACTACTTTTATAGGCAAATGGCATGATACGGTTAGCTTGTGTCATTTTAAAGAACTACTTCTATAACAACACCGTGAACACAAGCAGTACCATACTGTACAAGGGAGGAGGCAAATACAAAATGATTTTGTGATCATGTGACCTTGCAGCCCAACGGCAAGCATACCATTTTCTGAGTCTCCAGCGCTGCATGTCTCACTGTCCAATGTTATGTTTTTCTTTCCTTGTTTTAAGCCACTTTATAAATGTATTTAATAAGAAGACTTTATATACAGTGCACTGGGTGCTTTATAAACCACATACCATAGGAAACACATTAAAGAACATCTCGTTTAGTTTAGCTTAATGTATGCAAGTCATAGGTGAGTAAGAAAAGTATCCAGGTAGGCCAAAATCAAGTCATACAGCAGTGTCCTGTGTAGTTGTGAAGGTCTGTGCAAACTGTTTATGAATCACTCTGTATAATCTATTACAAACACAAGAAAAAAAAATGTTATCAGATGCTGTTCTAAGCTTTAGCTTTGTGTGAGATCTCTTCATTATAAAGTCCTCTGGGTTCATGATACTGTATCATTCTGTACTGGCATTGACGAATGTACCAGGTCATGGTTTGAATAAATGCTATGTTATTTTTGTAGGTTATAAAAAGAATGAACCACTGGATTGTATCTTGAAAGACAGGTCAAGGAAAACATTGCTTGATGGTAAACTGTTTCGGTCTAGCAACTGCAATAAGCTTTAAGATGTAAAAATGACTTTGCAGCTCTCAGTGATTTCACATTAAGTGTTCAACTCACCTTCCCTATCCAGTTCCACAGGTTCTGCATGACAGACACAGACAATGGGGGGTATATGTGGCAAAGTGCCCGCCCCTGTGTGTATTTTGTGTTGTATGTTGTGTGTTAATGTTGGTGTGTAGTCATTGGTACACAGGATATAAACGGGTCTGTGTAACACGAGTGTTTAAAATGTATATTTGTATTTAGGCACGAGGATTGCACAGCACTTCACGTGCAAGTAAAAAGTAATAATATGTGAGCACGGGGAATTGCACTTTATTAATTCACATGCAGTTGTACAGTGACTCCAATTGAATGACTGATTAGCAATCGAGTCACGGTACAGCTGCATAAAAGCTGCATGTTTTCACTCACACAGGGTTGTGTGTTTGATGAGTGGAGAACGGGATTGGAGAAATAGGTAATAATAATAATAATAATAATAATAATAGTTCAAATATCAGCCCACCATATTTGTTTAGTGTTAGTCCATTTTGTTTCATCTCTTTGTTTTGGCTACCAGTGCCGTGTCTTGTGTCTTGTTTGTCTTACAACCTTTTATTTTCTGTCTGTTTGTTCAATATTAAATGCTGAGCGAGATCATTCGCTCAGCTTCACCAAACCCCACCTCTGTTGTTTATTTCCTGGTTCCTTGTTTCTGGTCTGGCGTCACCCACTACAGCCGTCTTTGTGACAGTTAAAAACTAAAAACTACAGTAAGACTTAGTTAGTTTAACGGTACAGTGAATCATGATTCTTTTGTGTTAATTTGTAAACTGTTAGTTTTTGGTTATATTGCATACAAGTATTTGACCCAGGCTGTGCTAAACCAATCAATAATAATACAGTAACTTACTTTAATTTGAAGAGTTCATGCTAAAGTAGGTCACCATGACAATAATTCTAATCCACTGCCTAAAGAGACAAAGTACTGTACCGTTTAAAAGGGCCTTCTGCAAAACGTCAGTATAACAGTTAGCTTTTGTTTCAAGCTGTAAAAAAGCAGAACATGAAGGTCTATTAAAAAAGCATAATGCAAACAGTTGTGGCCTACTTCACACTGAAACAGGATTGTAGCAGGCAGGACAATAACAGTGTCCAAGCTACAAGATCAAAGTTTCGTCACCGTATTACTGTACAGCTATGACCAAAAGTTTTGCATCACTTCAAATTTTAGGATTGAGACAGTAAGATAATAATAATAATAATAATAATAATAATAATAATAATAATAATAATAATAATAATATAATTTAGATATTTTATTTAACATCATGTAACTACAAAATAATATAGCAAAAGTCTACCAGATGCCATAATCGCTGTACAGTATTTCACGTTAGATTTCAAAATGTCGAAATTTTTGTCAGTTTTTCATTAAGTATATGGAAAACTACAAAGCAGTATGTAATTCAATATGTTAGCATAACCTTATTCAGCAGGTTTCATTGGACTTTATGAAGCAAAATTTATTAATTCTATAGGGTGATGCAAAACCTGTCATAGCTGTATAGATCACAACGCTGAAATAAAAGGCACTTTGATACATTTCAAGTGCAGTACAGTAAATAATACACCCATAAGGAAATAGGCAACTGTTGATTCTGGCAATATCTGCAGTAAATTGAAAATTAATTCCTATCTCAGTTTATACAGATACTTGCAATTGCTAGACATTTACTAATCACTGAGCTTCAGATCATTCTGTCCTACTACATTGCTAGAAGTAAAAACAAAAATCAGGAAAACAAAGAAAAGGGAAAAGATAAACAGCAGATTTGCAAATCAGTTCAAATTAATAGCTCGAGCAGGTGGCTTACTTGACTGTGACTAAACAAACAGGCCACAAGAGACACATCTAAATGAAAGTTTATTGCTCTCAGCAAGATGATGAATTATTTACACAGAGCTCAGTGTATAATTAAAACCACAGTGACCACACAAAATGTCAAACGACTTTATTATTATGTAAATAAAAGGCATGATACGATGCACACATGACCTTTCAGCTTAATATAGTTTTCTTTGGGGTGTGTGTGTGTGTGTGTGTGTGTGTGTGTGTGTGTGTGTGTGTGTGTGTGTTTTTTCCAGAAGACTTGATAATTATACCCATGACTAACCCTGTCAATAACGGCTTGCCATTTCAGGCCTACATACGGGGTTACATAACAGGGCATTAATCAACATCAAACAGATGTGCAGTTTCAAAGTGACTTGACAGAAAAGCCTGTTTAATACTATTGTGTTTCAACAGCTACTGTAATGAGTATGAAACAGGAATCAAGCAAAACGTGATTGTTTGGAATCTATACTTTGACAATATAGTATATATTTTTACATGTTTCAGAACTTATCGCATGCCAGAGATCAAAAGGGAAGTCAGTATGAAAACTCTGCATTGTAAAAGAGTCGTGCACAAGAAAGCAATACATTTTTGAACAGTGGTTAAGATCTGGTAAGTGCAAGGTACCAGGTAAAGCACAGTGCTACAGTAAAATTAAAATAAGAAATTTGCAATATATTTGCAATTCATTTCATTTCAGCAAACTACATCCTATTGTTTGCCAGGATTTTTCATCATACTGAAAACATAGAGTTTGTTGGTCTTTGTAGAGCAGATGCAGAATATTGAGGTATTTCAGGTGACTGAATAAATGGAATTGATCCTTGCAAACTGTCCCCTGGGTTGTTCAATGTAAAGGGGTATTCTCATTTCCTTAAAAAAAGGAACAACAGACCAACATTTCTCTTCTCCTAAATTAAAATATGCAAATACCTCCTTAGCCAATGGTCCTGGTTATTAATTTTTTTAAAACCTCTCTGGTTTATTTTTCCTAAATGTTTTCACTGCCTAAAATAATCACATTAAGCTAAAGATGAGCAAACTATCTATGCATTTTTTGTCAAAACTTTTTTTTTTTCAAGGTAAGTAAAGCCAGCCAAGAACATAACCTAATATGTCAGTGACATATATCCACCAAGCTGAAAACAAAGCTTTCTACTTCGCTGTGGCCTACAGCCACCATTCAAACACATCAAAAGTGTTCAGATAATCATACCATTTTGTGCTTAAAAATTAAACAAGAATTTATTTCTAATTTGATAATTGGTGAACATATAGTATCACCTTGCAACCCATAATTGTAGATTACATAGCTAGTGTTTTCCTATGGAAACACATACAGAATTATTCTAATGAGGCTTCATGATGACAGTTTAGGTGTAGCCAATACAGACTGCCTAGCTGTTCGATATACCATCAAAAAAACACAGCAACATTCCATTCTCGTGTGCAATGCAATATGCATGTTTAAGGCATTTCAACACATCATTAGACTTTTTTTGTTACCTTATATTTGTCGAACCCGGCCAGCTGTTGCGGTGTGACATATTGGTAGTTAAACATATTTATATTTTGCACTTCTCAGTTCTAAAGGCAAGTATTCTTTAGCTCCCCTGCCACTATGACAGTTCAAGCTGTGAAGTTCACAGCTATCTCAATCCTCCTCGGAACAATCAACTTTATGCATCATCTGCGTCACTTCCTGATTAGAAACCCAGGTGGAAAAAACAATGCATGCCTTTTGTTATTATCTTACTTTACGAGTACTGCACTGTGTCACTAATTTATGTGATACAAGTATAATAGGAAATATGGGCATTGTGTGGTGTATGATGAAAAGTATATTGTAACTGTTCTGTACATCTGTAATCATATTCTTGCTGCATGATAAATTTGTTACTTCCCATTTCCCATGTTGTCTCCCTACTCTCCAATTTGAGCTGTTACCTGGCAAGAGTTGTATTAGATTACTCTTTTTTTCAGGTTTCACAGCTGGATCATGAAGCCCTTAACAATGTCAGCTTTCAGCCGTACCTCCTCTATACTGTATTTACCAGAGGCTCCTGAGAATGATTAAGGTAAGAGTTGTACATAGTGAAAAGAAATTCATTGGTAAACATTGGTCAAAATAAATAAATAAATAAATAAATAAATAAATAAATAACCATGAATGCAATAATATAGCTACATGGAAAGGATGGTAATTTACAAACTTACTGTGGACATTTATTATAGTAAACTTATATTGAGCCTTTTTCTAATTTGCCAACACATAGACACACTCCAGGAAATAACAATTAGACAATGCAGGTTAGAACAAAACAGATCAGTTGACCAAATATGTATTCCAAAGCCAATATAATACTGTACTATAAACAAGGTGAATCAGAACAGTAACACATATAACTAAGCAGACCTGACATCACATCACAGAGTCATTTTATGACTCATTTATTCACAACTCATGATGTACATTTCTCCAAGCTGAGGGTACCCGAGGCAGTTCATCTCCAAAAGCTCTGTCCAAAGTGCTGAAATGTAAGGTAAACCACAAACAAGGCTGAATGAATTCCTTTAATACATTCTGATTTGTGACAGATGTATGGGATGGTTTTGCAAAGCTGCATTCAAGAAAAAATAACTTTGATTACATAAGTGAGGATGTCCAAACAATACACAAGCGAGAGCATTGAGATTGTTGAATACAGTCATTCTCACATTTATTTTTTTAATTAAAATTTATAATGATCTATTGGTGATGATGACTTGGGTTGAGAGAGAAAATAAACCTTCAATGCCAAGTGGTAATTTACATACAGTAAAGAGTATTTAAAACCAGTAAGGTATATCAATAAAATGCTTAGAAGACAACGTATTCTAGCACTGAAATTAGAAGCTAAAGAAGTGAAATCTGTCGTACAGACATTTAGCAAATAAACAAATAAAAAAGCACTGGAAAGAGTGAATGTTCACGGGTGTAAAAGAAGATCATAATTTAAACAAATATATTAGCTGTGTATTGTGGCTATGACTCTATTTACCATTTGCTTTGGTGGTATTTCTAGCAAGGGTTTCACTCACTGTCTTTCCAATACATTTGATAGCTACAGATCGCCTAATTCAGAGCTCTCAGTTATTCACTAGGATTATACCTTAATTTAGCAAGAGGTGTACTGGATAACCCACGATTTAGATTTCTATCAAAATCCTTGCTTCAGCAGAGTACATTTTTTATTTTTTTGGAAACTGGAATGCTTGAGGGAGATTCCATCACTTTGTTTTTATGGTAATATTAAATTAGGTCAATCTGAAATTGTTGGATATCTAGTTAGACACGCCCTGCTTTCTTCATTGTAGAGCATCACGGTAATTAATGACAAACAAAGCACATTTTACGATAATTAGTTTTTATAATTTCTGTCAGCAGACCTGCAATCCAGTAAGTAAGAATCTTAATATCTTCACTATCTTAATAATTGTACATTGGTTTGATTGATTATGTGAAAGTAGGCTTATGCATGTTGTTTATGATTTCCCACATAGTTGAGGACATCATTAGAAACAGGTTTCAGGGTTAAATTCTACAATCCCTGGGTTGCTTGGCTCTCAACCCAGCCTGTTTGGCCTGTCTGTCATTGTGAAGATGTTTGCAACAGGATGAGCGCCTTCACTACAGAGTATAGCTAATGCAGCATTCACAGCACAGGGAAGTGCATATATGGAAACTGCATCACTTCATGCACAATAAAAAGAAGAACAGACTTAAATTGTTCTTAGTTGTTTTGCACAGGGTTTAAATACTTTTTGAAATGGTGGTGGATCTTGTGGTGAATCACTAATGTTTACATTTCCTTGCCTCTTTTGTGATTTCTTTAATATGGTTCAGAGCCCTATTTCACAAAACTAAAGAATTAGTATTTTTTTATTTACATTTGGAAGTCGTTTTTTGCTCTCTGGGCTTTCATTGTATCCACTAGAGCTGTTTGCTCCCTCAGTGGCTGTATAGTTATACTGTAGACAATTCTGTTTAATACATTACAACGGTGCTAATACATTGTGCAATGTATTAATCTATCTAACACCATATATACAAAATAATAGGACATTCATCAGTACATGGCCAGATTAGTCCACATGAAAGGGGATAAAAAAAAAGGGAAAAACATAATCACTACAGTACCCAGAAATCTTCGAGTGGTATTTATCAACTCAGCCAATAACCGACTTCTTTACCAAAAAACATCCAATCAACGACTCGTAGTGAAGCGGCGCGCTGGGGAGGAAGCGGAGAAATAGAAAAGTACATTAAACTGGAACCGATCATTTTTAATATTGTATTTATACAACTGTGTTCTCTGATAAAACGACTGAAATATGTGGAGTAGAAGGAATGGTAAATAAATACAATAATTTTGCCAGGATTTCTTTTTTCGCAAAGGTAAGTTAAAACAGTGCATTGGAGTTTGCAATCGACATGGTACAAAACTGTGAACTAGTAAGTAATGCTGTTACTTATGTTTGTGCAGTGACTTTACCTGTATAGTTATGACGTGCTTTTAAGTCAAAGATAAATGCATGTATGTATTTATTTATTCCCTGAAAAACATTTGAAGAAGGTTCGACTCTGAATTTATACAGTACCATGTTACACTGCCAAACGTAAACGTGGCTTTTTTTTCCTGTGTACTGCCACTGCGGTGTGTGAGTGTTTGTACTGACACTGCACTGTGTATTCTTAATCCCACTCCATATACAGTAGTAATACTAGTTAGAGGGAGAGAGGGTGATGTGGTAAATTTTACTGAAACTCAGGGCCACATTCACAAAGAAATGACCACTGTGCTAAATGCACTTTTTTTTCACAAACTGTAAACACTCAGCGGGATCATGAGGACTTATTATATTACATTTTTTCTTGCATAAAGTTGAACGTTATTGATGCATACTGTATAAATGTCCATTCCAGCACAAAAGGAAATCTTTAGATGCAAATAGGACGCTGAAGCTGGATTTAAAAAAACTGGGAATAGAGACATAAAATTATCTCTGGGAGAGTTTCCAAGACACTACTTCCTGAACGTACTGAGCTAAGGTGCAAGTTACAGTGCTTGTGTGTCTGTTGTTTAGAATGATGGATTTGACAGTGTTATTACTGTTCTAGTCCTCCTTCTACACACGTTTATCCAGGCTGGCAGAATATTTGCACTGTGTGCACAGTGTGTAGCGAAGGATCTGGTCGGGACCCAGAGATGTTCTTATAGCTATCATATCTTAGGAGCTGATGGGAACATTCTCCTCTCAGCATCAGCATCAGCTGCCACGAGAACCCCCCTTTAGCTAGTTTTTTGCACAGCTAATGAAATCTTATCATATTCAAAGTCAAATGGAAGTATTAAGCCTAGCCTATAACCTTTGTCTTTTGTTAATTATAAATGTATAATTGTTTGGTTCTGGAAGGTTGGAATTTCTGAAAGGTTTGGAGTCTGTGATTTTGGACATTCTGCTACTCTGCATTGTCACATTTAAGCAATATGACACAATATGACACCATCTTTGTTTTCTGCAAAAAGTAACACAATTCTGTAACATAAATTACTGCAAATTATATTTGATTTGCATATTTTACTTGTATTATAAAGGAGCTTTCTTTGTGAAGAGATTTTTTTTGAGCTTTTATTTCAATTGTCAATTAACAGTTATCTTATTTTTAGTGGTTGCTTAGGCATTCTTTAAAACTTCAATAGTAATTATCAGGCAACTGGTTGTAGTCCCGTTTTCTACCAGATTTCCAAGAAATACCCGGTACAAATTGGAAACAAATCCATTAGATGAAGGGATTACTAAATTGTGAACAATAAAGCAATCTGCAGCTCAGAAGACCTGAAAAAAAAAAAAAAACTGTTTGCTAGTTAGTACACCACTTGATTTAGCAATATTAGTCTTTAATGTAATTTCTTGCCATTATCTCAGTTTTGAATGATACAATTCCAAATGTCAAGATGGCTACATGTATTTGGAAAGATTGTAGGGGCTTTTGTATTACTTCACAATCTAGGCAGTTAAATAACTTTTTGATGGTGAGCTCAGACTTATGACCAGTACTGTACATAATAGGAAGATTAGTTTAATGGCCCATTGTTTTGAGTGGAATTATGTTTCCTATACTACTAGCTGTCTTCAGTTTTAAGTAGAGCTGTCTTTCACAGATCTGTATACAAGATATTGTTTGTCTGTTTTTGCAGGTTCAAGCGGGTTCCCTCCAGGCCTCAGGCAGATGGGAGGTCTGTGTCACAGAAGCCACAAATCCTCAACTCCGACAGCAGATACCTGGACATGCTGAATACAGTAACAGACGATCATGGTGGCAGTGATGGTGAGCTCATTTCTTTTCCACTGCTATTGTGGCACAGATAGCGACAGCACCAAGGTTTCCCATACAGTTCCCTGCAGATGTGCACTGCCTTTCCCAGTGGGTCTATTTTCTTGGTCTAATGAGTGAGATGTGTTTTTCTGCCAGTGTACACTCATGTTAGGGATACGTTCATAACTGCTTCACAGCCATTAAAACCACTTTCTTAAAAAGAGTATAAGGGCAGTTCAAATGTAAAGGTGGGCCTATTGTGGTTGGCAGTGTCAGTTTAAAACAATATTTTTAAACTCCAGTTCCTAGTCACTATAAACAGTCCTGGATTTTGTTTTCACCTACAGTACATATTAGTTTTGAATCTGCTTTAGTAACTTCAGCCTCTGAGGCTGCTTCTACACTGCTGTGCAAAAGTCTTAGTCATGTTGCATTTTTCTACACTGATGCATCATGAGCATCAACAATTTACTCAAAGCCTCCACTAGTGTTTTCTACTATTATAACAACCTTGACTTGCATAAAGAAAGAAAAACATTGAGTGAAATAGCTCACAAAACTCAATTTTCAAGGGGTGGTATCCAAAGCATAATCAACAGGTACAGAGAAACATCTTCTGTAATTGACAAACCCAGGACTGGAAGACCCAAAAAGCTGTCTAACAAGGATGAGCAGTACTTGAAGATAATATCAATAATATAACAGAACTTCTGACATATATATGGGCTTTTAAATTGGCCAAACCTTCATTTTTCATTTACAAGCAGAATGTACTAAGATCAAAACATGTTAATAAGCGACTAATCGTCTTTAAAACAATAATGAAAAATAAAGTATTTTATCCTGGACACACTTTATTACTATCATTATGCATAACTGTATTTATATTAATAAAAATGAGCCACTTCTGTTTTTAAATGAAAAAGTAAGACTTAAGGTTTAAAAGTTAATTTAGTTGTTCCACAGAAAGAAAACTTAAATTAAATCCATTTTACTGTTAACACATTTCTCAGTTGTGATTGAGATACACAAATGGCTAAACAGGTATCAATTGAATTCTTAAAGGAGAGTAGAAAAGTCAGGGTAAAACACAGAAAAACAGAAGCCCTGACTGTAATCGGCTTACCTTCTTTGTTTGATGTAGTTCGGTAAAAAAACCTAAGTGAGGTGGTTGTTCCAAAGTATACCTACACATTTAAAGTGCATGCTGTACCAGTAGTCAAACGGTAACATGTTGAACAAGTTTAAAGTAAAATAGTATTTTTAGATCCACTGTTAACATTTAAGACAGCTATATGCCTTTTCAACTTGGTGGTTTCTTCAGTTCTGTTCACTTGAAGATGACTGCCGAGTTTGGTGTGAGAGGTGGCTGTGTGCTGTTGAAGGACATTGCTGAGGATGTTGGATCTCAGTAGCGTTATTGATGCCTTTGTATCAACCGCTGTGCCTATTGTACTTCCATACAAACAGAAAATAAAAAAATGGACCGACCACTGTGGACCTGTTTCGATGGTCAAAGTTGGCACAGAGTTCACATGGTAAGAATAGCGTACTGAAATTTTATGGTCTGTATCTCAGAAAGTGTTTAAGACATCAAAGTGACATGTTGCTTGGGTCCATAACTTGAGTTCCTGGTTGCTATTTTGCAGTTTGGAGGTGGTCAGGCTGCATCAGCTGTCTGGTTGATATGTCATGTATTGTCCTATTTGCCAGTGAAAGAGGTTGTGTTTAAGTAGGGGATTGTACAGAACAGTCGGTGCATTCTAGCATTTATCACCCAGGAATAGCAACAAAGCTTGCCAGAAGTAGGTAATCCAATAGCACCGGCAAAGCAGTCAATACCAAGCCAAGAAACTGGTGGGACAGAGCCCTGTTTACCACTAGAGGGTGGTATTGAACCTCTAATCAGTTTTGTAAGAAAACAGAAGAAAACTTCTAGAAATACATATTGTTTGTATATTGTATGTCCTTTAAAAATAAGCTTTTATTTTTATTAGAAGTCAACCTCCTGATTAAATAGCATTGTATATTACAGTCTGAGGTATATTTTTTTAATTGACTGATTCCAGTTCACTTTTTATAGAGTGATCAAATGTGCAAGGGTGAAGTCCAGACATTTATTGGACATTCATCCTGATTACTGGATATAATTGGGAAAAATGGCATAAACCTGTATCAAATTTCCAGATAGTGAGGCTTAATTACAGTTTTTTGAAAATGTTGTTGAGGAAAGTCTGCAGTACTGTTGACATTTTGCAGCCTTGTATGAATTATCATGGAAGCTGAATTACCTTCTTCCAGTAGAGGGTAGTCTTCCCCAAGGTGAGACTGGAAGACAGTGGTGGCATTTTGTTTGCGTGTGAAAGCGCCACACTAACACTGTGGTTATACAGAGTTTATTAGTCAATAACATTTACAAAACTGAGGGAGGGTAGCAATGACTAAGCAAAGAGCTGTAACATAAAGATCTGAAAACTGAAATCTCATAGTGTATGCCTAAATAGTGCTGGATAATAGTGGAATACAGTGATTTTTATCTAGATCATCAATATTTGAGTAGGGTACAAAATAGCTTTCCAATTTCTTACATTAGTTATGTATTAATGGATTTTGTATTGTATTACTTATTTAATCATAAACCCTGAAGCCTATGACCAGCCTTTGTCTCCTCCCACAGTTTATATGAGCCAGCGTCCTTAATTTCTGTCAGTTTATCGTACCCATGTTGTGAAGGCTAGTTGAAGCATGCTGGTTCTGGATTATTTGCATAGTTAACATCAGGTTTGTGACTCAGAATATCGTGTTCCATGATGTCACTGCTTTAAGCACCACTTAATAACTGCAGTGAAGGAATGATTACAATATTTTTTAAAGTAGTAAATGGAACTTCAAATCACTGATAATCCTATGACCAGTCTGTAGGTGCATTTCTAATCTAGGGATTAAATACAGTTTATAGAGAGAGTTGCAGAGTTCTCTGTTAATACTGTATTGAGTTTTTTATTGACTTCTATTCCAGACATTATTTCATTAATAGGAGAATTAGGCTGTTACCTGCACCTAATTTGTGAATAACAAAACTGGCTAAAAGGGTTTCTTTTCCCAGTCCTGTTTAGGATAATTATGCCCTAACAAAGTTATTTTTTTAGCATAAAAGAAAATCTACTCATTTTCTGAAGAAAAAAAAAAAAAAAAAAAAAACTCAGTTAAGTAACTGAAGTTAGATAGTGTCATATTTATTCTACATAAGACACACACATGGCACTTTTATTTATATACATTTCTTGAAGTTATTGGTGAAGCAAATGTATTGTTCACGCCTTGATCACTCCTTGCAACATGCTGTCTTCAAGGGGTCACACTAAGAAACACAGTCAGTGTAGAAAACACATAAAAAGCAGAGGTTTGGTAACTGGGAATGTGAGCCAAAGCTTGCAGCTTTGTCAGAAAAGATTGAAGTTCAGAATGTTTATATACGTTCAAAACAGTCACAGTGTTCTTCCTTTTACAAGTACTCAAAAGCTATTTCCTCCACGCTGCAGCTGTCCTTCTCAGGAATGGCTTGCTGCTTTCCCTGACTCCCTTGTTTTCAGTGTCAACTGTGTTCAATTTACTTGGGTACAATAATCAGTATTGATGATACAGATCACGTGCAGTTATTTTCAATTCAATTTTAGTACTAAGCTGTGTATTATGGTTTTCTCAGGTTCCATTTGGCATTTGGTAAGCCTGGAAAGATAAAGATAAGGCCTATAATAAAGAAAAGCTGCATTTGTCATTGTCATTACATTCATTAAAAAAAATAAAATAATAATAATTCAAATAAAATAATCAGATATAGACATACAAAATAAAAGCAACTCGGTTGGCTCTGTAATGAAGTGCAGATGGTCCAGCTGGACAGTGCATTAGTTTTCTTTTAGACTTGCACGCTGTTGTTACAAGAGGCTAATAGTTCATCAAGTTCAAAAGCTGGCTGTTTGCATTGGAACCAGCCAGTGAGTGCTGCATGCTCTTATTTGAGCAGTAAGCCGATTAACTCCAATTTGTTTTTACTCCAAGCATATGAATATTTTTAAATGGTACCACATGCTGTATCACAAAACAGAAATGGAGAACCAAAAAGACTGCATTCCTTTATGACATCCAGCAAAATACACAACATGTAGCTTGGAATTCATTGTTATTTTTTATTTTTTCTTTAATGGAAAAATTCTAATCCTTGTTAATCAATTCACTACATTTTTTTTTATTATTATTATTTTTTACAATTATGCTTTTCTCGTGATCATTTTAAAAATGCTGTGCTACATCAGGGCTTGAAACTAGCACAATGGTGGTATTAGTCTAAAGAACTGATACCTTTTGGAACTTACTAGACTTTTGTGAAGTGCCTAAGTTGGAGTCAACAACAACAGCTGGGGTCCATAAAATGTATATTGTATTTTCCTAAAAAATAAACACTGTTATAAATTTAGATTATTATATTATTATTATATTATTATTATTATTATTATTAGGCTTCCAACTCAGGATGGCTGGGAAACTTATTGTTATTGCTGGGATTATTAATGATCCAAGCAACAAAGTCTGTCAAGTTTGTGCAACGTAAGCCACTACATAAAAAAACATGGCTACCGTGAGCCAATCAAATTTCAGCTATGGTCAAATTATACATATTTGCACATATTACCTTGCTAAAGCTCAAATAAGGTCTAATGCAAAACTAGCGTATAACTCCTAGATAGGGTAATGGTTACTATGGAACACATATAGGGACCCATAAGGGCACTATCCAACTGCATTGGTAGCCATATTGGATTTGTCAAATATTGAAACATCTTTTCTGAAACCGTTTTGTCAATTGAAGTGAAACTTTGCATACTTGACCTCAGGGAGGTTGTCATTGAAGTTTGTTAACCCTTTGTGGTCCATTTATTCAGTGCTTGTCAGACACGTCAGGTCCAATTTAATTTCACACACGCTGTTTATTTTACACACGCTGTTTAATATTTTTTTTGCAGAGTAAAACAGGTTTAAAAGGCACTGAATCACAAAAGGACACTCAGTACTCCATCTCCAGGCCTGCCCCAACCCTTGTTCGCTGTATTTATCACATAGCTCTTCATAGTCATGCATACTGATAAATCCTTTCCATATCATTCATTTTATCCTCAATAATGCCATCCAATAATGTGATGCAAATGTCAGTGATATTCTTTGAGCGCTGGATGCAGAAGCAGCTATCGTCTTTGTTTTTGTCTGTGTTATCTCTGTGGTGCAGGGGCTGTGTGTATTGCTCAGACATGCCCCCCTTTTTTCTCGGCTTCTCTCGGCTCCTATTGGTCTCCCTCAGCCATTGAAAGATTTTCTCGGCTTTTTCCGGAGAAAAAATGACTAGAGACCTGTGCTTGATGTCTTTTTGATGATGTCGGACAGGGTCCGCATTGAACCGCAAAAGCTTAAAAGTAAAGTTGCTTCATCAAAAAACATGGAGGCCACAAGCAAATCAAATTTCAGCATGTATTGTACTATTAATGTGCGGTACAATATAGTGCAAAGATGAGTAGAGGCCAATGGGGTATTATGCTATCTGTTGTTGTTGTTACCGTTAATGTCAAGTTTGTAAAAAAAAAAAAAAAAGGCCTATGGAGAGTGATGTTTACAACTAAGTGAGTGGCAACCAATAGCTAACAACCAATCAAAATGCTTTCATTTCACAACATCCTGGAAGCCATAAAATAGCGCGCAACTTCTAGTTGTTCTTCTTTTTCTTCCATCAACTTCAAACTGCTCCTGTTCACACGCAGTGTAACCAATCAACATGAAACTTGGCATGTATGATCCAGTGTAGATCACAGTTCAGATGCAAAAAAATAATTGCTCTCCTGCGTCAACCAAGATGGCGGCCTGATGCATATTTTGGAAACTGGTGAACCAATTGATCTGAAAGTTTGCACGTGTCATCAGCAACCAAAACTCCTTCAAGTTTGCGAAGCAGAAGTTGCTTTGATAAAGTTTACTTACAAAATGACTGCCACAAATTTTACCAAATGGCGACCCTAACAGCAAACTGTGTTTGTTGAAAGCTCTTTGACCAACAAACTCCAAACTTGGTAGGCATTGTCCCGGTGAAAATGGAATACAAATATGTCAAAATGGTGATGTTTTGAAAAACAATATGGCCGCCAGATGTACATTTACATCTTAAATTTAAAACTGCCTCAGTTGACAAACAGTTTACTTGACTAACTCCAAATTTCACAAGCACTATCCCTGTCACTGTATCAGTACAACTCACTCTTTAAAAAAACCTAAACCAACATGGCTGTCTGACGCATTTTTTAAATTTTTTTTACAAACCTTTTGAAATCTTTTTTTTGGGAACCGATGAAGTGATTGATCTGACATTTAGCATATATCATCATCAACAAAACCCGCTTCAGGTTTGCGAAGCAGAAGTTGCTGCAATAAATTTTACTATCAAACTGGCTGCCACCAAATTAACCAAAATGTGCACCAAACAACAAACTGCTTCTGCTTTAAAACCATTTAACCAACTTACACCCAACTTGGTGGCCATCATCCTGGTGACCATAGAATTCAAATATGGCAACATGGTGGTATTTTTTTTAAACAAGATGGCTGCCAGACCTACATTTTAATTTAAAACTTCTTCAGTTTAAATACAGTTTACTGGATTAACTCGAAACCTAAAAAACATTATGTTTGTGTCAGTACAATTGAATTTTTCAGAAATGGTGTTTGTGCATGAACCAAGATGGCTGCCTGATCCATTTTTTGGAAAAAACTTTCAAAATCTTCTTCTGGAGAACTGGTGAAGTTACTGATTTCAGACTAATATCAAGAACTAATCCCGCTTCTTCCAGTAATTGCTTAAGTGTTTGGTACTGGTACTGGGGCTTGGGGGCTGTAAAACTGCCTGGAAGTTCTAGTTATTATTATTATTTTTTATATATATATATATATATATATATATATATATATATATATATATATATATATATATATATATATATATATATATATATATATATTAAAACAAAGGCACCTTAGTAAATTATCCTACAGATTGATCAGTCACCTGTTTGCACCTTGTTACTGATCCACTACTGTACTGTGTGCTGAGAAACTGACACTGACAGCACCAGACGGGATGACAGAGGAAAAAAATTCTCTCAGCGTGTCACCTTACCGACCACGAAGCTCTGCCTGAAATTGACACTGACACAAATAACATTTTTATTTTATTGTTCATGACCTGTGTTGCCATTTCCAAAAATGCTGGCTGGTCTGTTGAGTTGGGGATTACAGCCTGTGAGTGATGAAATAACTGTCAATTACTATCTACAGTAATTAATGTACTGTAGCTATCAAGATGAAATTGTTAGCTAGGTGGCTGCATTAAAAAAAAAAAAAAAAAGCAATGGGAGAAAACTGCTTCAGTATAGTAAGAATCTGCCAGATCTCACGGACGCTGAATTTACTAGGTTGGATACTAATGAGAACATAAATAGAAAAGAAAATGTAGATCTTTTTAAGAAAACTGGGAGGCTTTGTATCAATGAATTTGAATATTTGGAGGATCGTCTTTTGGTTTGTCAGAGCCGCCAGTGAATGTGTTACTTTTGAAATAATAGTTCTGGTTGTGTGCCTGTGACAGGATGGCTGATGTGGTGATGTGTGTGACATCAGGTTCCAGGAAAGCAGTACACAAAAGGCAGGAATGCTCAGCAAAAACTGTGTGGCTGTGCAGTGTTTTATTAAACAAAATAAAACGGCACAAGGACCAAACAAAACAGAGCTACACTACAGAAAATAAACAGAACGAATACCTCAACAAAACAAAGGCAGCAGTTGTTGTCTCACAATGCTGTCTAGTTCCTTTAAACTCTCCCAACTCTTTCTCTGTTTCTTATAACTCCAACTAACGCTAATGAGCCTGGAGCTGGGATTATATAGCAGGTGGTTAGGAGTTAATTGCACAATTGACAATCAATAAACTCCATCCTAGCCAACACTAATACAACTACATTTTAACTAATAAATAGCTGGTTTTCAAACAGCAGAAATACAAAATACAGTAATACAAACAATAATAACAATAAATTATAGTACAAATAATAATGCAATGCCCAAATACGAACACAGAATATAGGGGGCAGGCAACCTGTCACATTTGCCCTACGGCCACCTACCCCCATAAAGTCCCAAATGTCTTTGTTAAACTGATGAGTTGGGGATGGAGGCTGTCTTGGGCCCACAAGCAACAATAGTCTGGTGACCCCGGGTAGTGGCAATCCACTAATGATCCCAGGCAAAGGCAGGCCAGCAACATCACGGAACACTGATGCAAGGCAGGCAGCAACTACGGGCGATGGTGCGGAGCTGGCGGCACCCCAAAGCAGTGGGCATAGGCAGCATCCCCAGGCAGTGGCGCGCAGACGGCATCCCCAGGTGATGCAGAGCCGGCGACCCCAGGCTATCCGTCCTCGGTCAGCAGTGGAGAGAGGTGACGTTGGAGTTGGCCCTTTCAGGTTTTGGCAGAACCTAGCATTTCTCGGTTAGTGCATCACCTCCCTGGTTCTTCTCTAAGGGTGGAGGGATAGGCAGCTCTGACATCTCTCCTTCTGGTGGTGGAGGCAGAAACTGTTTTCTCACCTCTCCTACTGGTAGCTCCTACGCTACTCCCTCTGAGGGTGATGACCAAGACAGCAGGGTGCCATAACCTGGTGATGCCAACATAGACAACAAGACGTTCTTTCCGAACATTGGGAACCTCATGACGTCCTTCCCATGCGACAGCGACAGGAACCTCAAGACTTCTTCCCCAGGCACTGGCAGTGTAACCTTCAGGACCTCTCTCTCGGCCAATGATTGGCCCAGCAACCGGTCTCCTCCTGGCGGTGAAGACAAGAATAACTGGCAGTCTCCACCGGGCAGTGGATACAGGCACGGCAGGCAGTCTTCACCTGCCAGCGGACACAGGCATGGCAGGCAGTCTTCACCTGCCGATAGCGATAAACACAGCAGACAGCTTTCCCTCAGTGCTGGAGACTGCTGGGCTTTTCCCTCAGGCACTGGAGACTGGGGTGGTTCCTTCTTCAGCACTGGATGCTGAGGCTTTTTCCCTCCTGGGCACTGGTTGCACTGGTCCTCTCCTCTGGGCACAGTGGCACCACAGACACTTTCCCTCTGGGCACTGGACTCATTAGCTCCTTCCTTGTGGGCACTGGACACACTGGCTCCTTCTTCGGGCGTGGCAACTCGGGCTTCCTCTTCTTGAACACTGGACACTTGGGCTCATCCCTCGTGGGCTCTGTAGTAAGCACGGCACCGCCCGATAAAACTGGAAATGGTGGAGCCCCTCCCATGTCTGCAGCCAGGTAATTAAACAGCATGGCTGCAATGTCCTGGAAGGACTCTGGGTGGTGCTGCTTCTCCCAAGCTTCCCACCATTTACCATCTCGAGCTCACAGGACATTAATCGCCACTGGGAGGTCCCTCTTCATGTCCGCCTCTAGTTCCACCAGCCAATCCCAAATCTGTCGTGAGGTCAGCTGCTCTGGCAGCACCGGTGGCACTTTTCCCTGCGCTGGGGCTACACCTTCTGGCCGGGTGCTGCATCTAGTGAGACGTGTCAGGGCTCACCCTTCAGGCAAACCCAGCAAACTTCACCCTGTTGCTGCTGCTTCTGCTGCTGCTTTCATCCCGTTATTCTTCAAAAGCAAAACTCATTAGTTTAAAAAGAAACACCTGCGACTTTCAGTTTTGTTCTGTTCTCCCCCAAGAATGTTTGTTTATTTACCAAATACTAACAACGCATCAAGATACTACCAAATTGATGATACAATTAAAACAATAAAGCCTTTCATAAATTAAAAGATTTCCTTCTAGGGTAGTGGTTCTCAAACTTTTTGGACCTCGCCCCCTCTTCCTATTGTCTGTGGTACTTACTGTAATTAATTATTTGTTTGGTTCTACTGGAAAGAGTGGTACCCACAAAACCGAACACGTCCTCATGTTAATACTTATCAAAATACTGTCACAGGTTACATTTATAGATGTGTGGGGAAAAAAAAGTTCTGACAAAGTTTCGTGGCAACTAGGCTTGTTTCAAGTGTATCCCACGTGAATTATTAAAGGTCTTTTCACATTATGGCACAAATAAAAAAGTCTGTTTGTATTTTGGAATACTCTGCCTCTATCTCTCTGTGTTCTGTCAAAGATGTTGTTTGGTTCTGTTGTCTTGAGTAACAATCACAACTTCCTGTTGCTGTTGTCGGTGCCTGTTTGACGCTGACAATGGGGGTGTCGCCCATGAGTGTACATGGCAAACGTGAGCCATCTCAGGGACCGCTGTGTTGACAGTAGACTCTGGAGCAGGCTGCTTTTAGGACAGCTGAACCTGGGACTGCTGCGTTTACACCAGAAAAAAAGACCTATGCCATCTCAGAGTCAGCTTTAAAGTGGCTGGTGTAAACAGGTACATAAGGCTTGTTAATTTTCTTTCTTTCCACAAAGTCACATTTGGAGAGTTCTAAAATTGCTGTTGCTGTTATTGGAATGCGGGAAAATATGAAAACACGTAGATGAAGGCAACAAACAGTGCTTAGAATCCTGTCTCGTTGTCATGGGAACAGTCTACTGTTGGTATATAACAAAGAAAAAGTGTGTCTCTTCATATGTATATCTATGTACAGAGAGATTGTTCAAAACTACTATATGGCATATAGTTTAAACATTCATAAAATCTACCAAAATGCACATGCCTGGAGTTTATTACCCTTTGTGTTAACAATAGTTGAGTATTTGATGGATGGGATGCAACATTTTGGGCTTGTGCATTTCAGGAACGCATGAAGAGAAAAGCTAGCGCGAGCTAGCTTCCCAATGTAAGCATTCCTGAAGTTTTCGATGGGACGGTTATTAGAGGTGGGGTTAAGTTTTAATGATAAAACCTTATGTGATTACAATTGTAAGTTTTGCTTCAGTTATTTTCAGTCTAACCACCAGGCCACTCTGATCTCAATATTTATTGCTTCTGTTTTATTGTGATGGCCTTGAAGGATTCTTAGTAAAAAAAAAAAAAAAAAAAAAAAAAAAATATCAAGGTTATAAATGATTCAGCTAACTATGTTTGACATTGAGAGCGTGTTTAGGTGGGTCCAATTAATCGTGATAGTCTGCATTACATTACAGAAGGTTATCAAGCTGAGGAGGACAACGACCCTCCCATTGTTTTTTTTTTAAATGCAGCATATTCTGAGTACTGACTGGGTGAGCTCAACTTTGGATTCAGAGTTGTTTGGGAACAGTGAGGCAAGCCAAATAAGCTGGCTTTGCTCAAGTCTTTTTGCCAAAAAATAGTTCAGTTTTCATGAAGTACTAAATAAGTGAAACTGAAGCTTTTAACACTTTGTTCTCGTTTTAAAACATTGGAATTTTTCTTTAGAAAAGAATCATTTTTGACAAGTGAAGAATTTGCTGCTTTGTATCCTGTGCTGCACTGCTGCGAGGTTCATTTCACTAAGGAAGCAGTAAATAAAACCTCCCATAAAAGAGCACTCATTGATTTTTATGTATATTCATCTCATTACATTTTTTGTCTGTTTGTATGTCTTCTGTTTTTCCAATCCACTCACTTGCTCGACGTCAGACAGTGTCTCACCACAGTACATCAGGTGTGGGTAACTAGCCATTTGGAATTCAAAATATAAGTTGGGAAATGACTGCCGAAACTAGCACTAGAATTCGATTGCACCCGTCAACTCTCAGGAGCAGCAAGCTGACAATTTGAGCTTCTTTAAAACGGCACAAATGAGCCATGTGTATGTACTCTACTAGGTACTGTACAAGGGCTATTGAAACATAAATACAGAAGGTTTCTGAACAGTCATACAATAAACTATCGTGTATGTGTTCAGTCAAGATACCACGCATCTGATTCCCTTTATGTAAGCAACATAATTGGTTTGTTTAACCCTTTCCTTCCATTCACAAGTCTTCTGTGTATGCTATGTTTACTAGATACACTGTTTTAAAACATGGGTTTTAGTGGCCCATTATGAATGAAAAAGTTGATCTCTTTCTTGTTTATTTCAAATGTATTTTTTTTTTTGACTGTTGACTTGACTGAGATTTTTGTCAACTTTTATTAGCACCCAAAATAAAGGTTTTGTTGACAGGACTTTGCAAAGTGCTGCTACATAGTTGCTAACAGCATAAATTTAGAGTTTTTGTCTGTTTGTGTATTTTTGCATTATCCAAGCTGCTTCTCTGTCGTTTTATTTAATATTGAAAGGTTCTTCAGGGTACTACATCCTCCTTAGGATTACTTTAGTTGCCAACTACTGTACCGGACACAATTCTATATGAAATCAAGTGTTAAAAACAGCAGCAAGCAAAGTGTTTCCACTCAAGAAATTGATTAGTAGAGTGTTCTTATTTTTAAATAGTATGCTTGTGTTATTGTGACACAAATTAATTAAAAAAAACACTGTACATTGCAGTAGCCATGACATAACTATTAATCAAACAATACGGTAACAATCTGAGATGTCATTTTGAAAATGTTTGAAATTCACATTTCATCCACAGTACGTGGTTGCAGCTGAGAAAGAGATGATAACTAGATTGTTTTTTGTAACCTTTGATAACATCTTGCTGACGATTGTATTTTGTATAAATACAGTAATTTAAAAAAGGAAATTATCTATTAGATTAGATTGATGCTGAGTAATGCTTATGCTTGCTTTTTATGAACTGTGACTCCTTTGTCATAACTACAGGTAACCTGTATAATTGCCAGGTAGTAAACACAATAGCTGTAATAGCTGTTTATTTTATGCTATTTATTTACCTCTCTTGCAAAGAATGTAATATTCTGACAAACACACCGCCAATATACAGGACCCAGGTTTGTGTCTGCCACTGTTGGTTCAATGGGCAATTGTTACAGAGGCATTATTGATAAAGGATACACACTTTCAGTCCACTGCAGTGTGACCACATTTTTGTTTCCAGGCCAGGAACATCGTGTTCTACTCTGTCCGCTGCATGACGTTGTCTCCTGGCATGCATCCAAGCAGTATCGAGTTCATTCAACTAAGACTGAGCGTGGGCTGCCTGAGTTAGGAATGCTGAACTTGTCTTCACATGACAAGGAGTCGGTCCCATGGATTGTTCCAGAGAAACTAGTTTGAATTGGTCTTGTCAGCTGCACTATGCAAGTGATGATGCACCTTTTAATAGGCTGAACTGACCTCAAATTATGTTTAATCCAATGCTAACTTATTCTAAAGACACTGATCAGTACTAGATAAAAAATTAAATAAACAGGCGTGTGTGTGTGTGTGCTCACATTTTGCCTAAAAGCATGTGTTATGTTCTGCCCTTTCTCTTAATAAACTGTGTACCTACAACTTCGAATGCTTGCTTCACAGACATACACTTTATATTTAACACATATTTAATTGTCACTCTATGTAAAACATAAATTATTAGAATAAAATTAATAAAATGAAATGCATCATATTACACATTTTTATAGAGTACATACGTATACAAATCTACATTAACACTGGTAATGTCCATTATAATAATGTTTGTTTGCCATACTATTTTCTTTTTTACAAGCTGAGATATACAGTAATTTATTATAGTCAGAAACAAATACGCCATATCAACATTTGATTACTCGGGATTAAGGTGCAACCCAGATCTAAAATTAAAACCACAGTGTACCACAAGCCTTACCAATTTCAGATGTTTCCTCTGAGCAAATACTGAAAGTAAACGTCACAACTGTACACAGTACTAACTGTGCCTACTTGTGTGTGCTGCACTTCTATGATAATGTATATCAGTTTGGTTTGAGTGTCTATTCTCTGAAGGGCATAGTTTTTTTTTTATTTACCATTTGGATTCTGATCTTGGTAGACCCCTATACCTAAACAGACTTTGACCAAGTCAATACTTGATGGTGGCTCATCATCTCCAAGAACAGTTTTTTTGCTAACAGTCACTAACAGCTAACACCCACCAACAAATCAAGTGAAAAAAGAAAAGAAAAATTATCTGTGTGTAGGTTTATGGTTTACCGTGCTTGCACATGGTAGGAGAAGTAAAAAATGTGAAACTATTGCAGAGCCGTAGGGAACTTAATGAAAATGCATAGATTGGTACTTGGTGTGTCCATCGGTTACAGTAGAGTATTTGCATATATTCCCTTACGTAGGAAATTACCCAGAAAAAGTGAGCTATAATAGGGAAAGTTTACCTACGTGAACAGAAGATCTCCTGTATTGTGCAAATGCTTCTCAATGCTATTATTTTACAGTCATTATGGTTAATAGCGTTCATGTTTGGATGTGTTATAACAATCAAGAGTCTATATGATTTAACCCATGTATTCTGAATACAAAACAGCAAATTTATGTTTTGAACAAAAACTGGATATACACATACTTGTGTGTATTATTGTCCAGCAACATTGCCAATTACTTTTTCTATTTTAAATATTAGCCTTTTTTGCTTCCTCTGATACAGAGATTTTGGAGTATTCTACAGATGGGGAAGGTATAGCGAGCAGGTCCCTGACTGCTGTTAGTTCACCCCGGAAGATTCTGCCAAAAAGAAGGTTGGTCCTGCAGGACTTTCCATTGGTCTTTTTATTATTTAAATGTATTTTGATTGTTTAATTGTAGTGAAGTCCATATGAAATAATATTATTCTTCACTTCTATACAAGCATGCTAAAATATACAACCATAAGACTCACTGAGTAACCCTTGTTAACCCTTCTGAAATTAACTCACAGTTGCATCAGTCATCCATTCTTGGGAAGTATGCATTATGTACTAGGTAAAAAGTCATAGACATACTGGGGGAAGAGTCGTTTATTGCTTGTTTTGCCCCACCCAGATCCCTTATTTATTGGTAACTCTGAATAGAAACTCTTCAATAAAAGGCAAAATATTGTAATGACGAAGCATTCTCACAAGTGCAGTGGTACCCCAAATATCATCTGTTTATTACCAATGCTAAATGTTCGAGAGGGAGCTCTTTATTAAAAGTCTCCCTGTGACCATTGCAAAGACACACTGAATGGGTTTAAACAGAGCACTGATCTCTCACCCAACCTTTCTGATAGCACGTGGATGACTGGGCTACCACTGCATTTGCAGTTGAGGTCATCTGCTAATTAAAATATGTTGCCTATTTTTGAAGAGGGGATGAACAAGGGGTCTGAATGGGGTAAGACTGGTAACAAGTGACGTGACCAGAGCCATTCTGCATTTATTAATCTGTCCCATGGCTTTTTTTTTTTTATACATAAAAAGAAAGTAAGACTCTGCATAAACTAATTTGGCTTAATTAATTCTCATTTAATGGAGTATATTATAATTGACTAATACTGTATATTTCTTAAAAATGTTGGTTGTACAGCACGTTCATAGTGGAAACATGTGAGACGTATTCTGCTGACTGTGCAGTTGGCTGACCAGCATGTTTAACTGTATGCTCTAGAAGAGAGGGTTTAACTACAGTGCATATTAATTACACAGCAACATTCATATTTAAAAGTGGTACAAATGTATGCATAATAGTATTTGAATAACTCTGAACTGTACCTTTGTTTTAACAGGATCATATTATGACATGGTAAAGTGGAGTTACACATGAGTAAAAACAATGCCCACTAATAATGAGCTGAAATGACATGTATTGTCATACATGGACCAAACATGAGCAAAATAATTATCTCCTTTTTTTCTTCAACATTACTCTGTTTACATTACTAAATGTGGGTTTAAAGTTCTTAACAAGACAAAATGTGATAACACCTATACAACTAGAAATACATAAATCTCATCATTTAAAAAAAGTAATAAATGAAATACAATTCTACCAAGCCCATATACTGAAGTACCTTTTGTGCCAGTCTGAGACTGATACATTTACCATCAAAGCAGTAGGAGTTTTAATTTTGGCAGGGATACCTGGCCTTTGTGTTTTCAAACCAGATTGACCCTGCAAGTTTCACATTATGTCTGCTTTGAAAATGAGTTACAGTGAGTGTTCTATAAAAAGAATATGAATGTAGAAATACAAATAATAATAATTAACAAAAATTAATTGCCTTCAAATTTCCCTTTACATTAAGGTGTATGGTGCACATACAGTAAGCATTGTCTCCCACATGATAAAAGCAAACAGATTTTTTCTTTAAATGTTTTTGCATTTACATAAAAGAAATTGTGCTAAACAGAGTTTTGCATTAGTGATGGGGAAAACAGCGTAATATTAAGATACCTGAAAAACAGTGATACATCATAAAATCATTTCAATTCATGACCTGTATATTTACAGTACAGTATGTCATCACAGAGTGCCAGGTGCTTATTTGTGTATCAGTATAAACCTTAATATGAAGGTGCCACTAATTAAAACCACCGCAGAATAACACAGAATGTGACACATTTCTTTTCATGCTGTTACTTTTCTGTTGCTGTTATAATGATATATATATATATATATATATATATATATATATATATATATATATATATATATATATATATATATATATATATATAACATTACATGGCTACCCTAAATTTTGCATTGTATTGCATTTTTTTCTACACCATTACTGGAACCACAAAATGTTTTTTGTTTGCCCTAATATGTTTTCATAAACCTGTTGACTTCTTGATGGAAAGTTTACTTTCGTTAGCCTGTGACGTGTTGTACATGGTAATGTCAAGAGACCAAAAGAATTACACAGTCTACAAAGTCTAAAAATAGTTCCAAGTCCAGTGAGTTCATCTGGACTATTGATTGAGGATGGGGTATCAGTAAATCATTGCACATTTCTAAATAAACAGTGGATTACTGAAAGTCACTGTGATCAACTAGAAACCCTTATCTTAAAGAATGAGGGCAAATGCTGCACATATTAACTCTTAACCCTAAATTGTTGCATAGGATTGTAAAAGAAAACAAGGTACTGTTTGGGGTCCCCGTTTTGTCTATTAAGCAGAGCTGGCAGGGAACTTACAGGCACACATGCTCTCCTGAACATTGTGTGAATGTACCAACATCTCTGGGTACTTTGTTATTTTGGTAGTGGCCTTAACCTCTCTATCTATATAATACAGTGCTTATTCAATGTATTTGTTATCCACCAAAGCATTACAGGATGAAGACATTTGCTGCAGTCGAGGAGCAGACAACATCTGAAGAGTCTCGTCTATTATTCAACCCCTCATCACCTTCACCTGTGACTATCAAAGAAATAGAAATTCTGTAAGAAATAAACAAATAAATACATACTTAATAATACTTAGGAACAAGAACAAGTGTGATAGGAAATTAAGTTAAGTTTTTTTGTTTTTTTTTTTAATGTAGGAAAAGGGATTCAAGACACTTTTGTCATTATTATTAGTGGTATTATTATTATGTGGGTAAGGAGATTCATGTCACTTTTGAAATTGTAGAAATGTGACTTCCAAAGTTGCTTTTGTCCTCTGTGGTTTTGTCTTTGGCAGAAACCCCATACATAATGCCTTCAAGATCCAGACCCGGTAGTGGAGTACAGTTGACAGCCCCGGCACCAGTAATAATAGGACGATGTAGTATATCAATCAATCAAGCAATCAATATTTATTTTATATAGCGCCTTTCATAGTGGACCACCATCACAAAGTGCTTTACAAGATAGTGAAGAACAATGCATAATACATAAAATACAGGGACATACAGGGCATAGTACATTAAATACAACATTAAAAACAATTCAAATACATTAAATACAGGCATAATACATTTAATAAAAGGCTAGGATGTGAATTCTAAACATTGTGGATGCGTGTGTCAAGCAGAATTATGCACATAAGATGGAGTGAAAAACCTGTGATCATCTGGTAAAGATCCTAGCAGTGGCATTTTTAACCAGCTGCAGTCTGTTTATGGCATGTGACAGAAGACCACTGTAGAGAGAGTTGCAGTAGTCAATTCGAGAGGAGATGAATGCACGACAGAGTATCTCTTCATCTAGGAGGGAAAGGTAGGGACGGAGCTTTGAGATGTTTCAGAAGTGATAGAAGGAGGATTTGACTACAGAGGAGATTTGGGCTTCAAAGGAGAGGTTATTACCCAGAAGTACACCAAGGCTTCGTACAGTAGGGGAAGGCAGCAACAGACAGTTTCCGAGGTTCAAGGCAACAATATTGAGATTATTGAGTTAACCTCTCAGTATCTATATCGTTCAGAAGTTCGTAATATTTACAAACTTTACGACTCTGTCCACTTTCTTCATTTTGATCTTTGTATTTTCTATATTCAAATCCCCCCCCTGCCCCACGGCATTTCTTTCTATTTTGCTACTTCTTAATATCTCAGAGATATTCCTAACTGCAGTGTTCAGTTGCTTTTGGATGTTAGATTCGCCCCATAATTTTATCAACACTTTTTTTTTTCGTAATCCTCCGAAGGAGCTGTTTGTGTGTTAACCACCATACTGGTGATTTTCTTGTGATATAACTCACAACCACTCATGACAAACTCAGAGGCATTGTTGTGCCAGCATCAGATAGGAATGATTGCTGACGTGGCACGGCGTGGCTTTTTAAAAAATTGTGGCAACAATGTAGCATGCTTCTATAAGAGTAACAGCACCGTGGCAGCACGGTACTACAGTGTCGGAAACACAGTACAAGTCGTGGGCAAGGTGGCTGAAACACTTCCTGTCTGGATTAGCTAAATGTGTTAATGCTTATGTCGCACTCATAAGAAACAGGTTTAGCAAGAGATATGTCTGAACAGATTTCATCCCTTCTTCTTGCAGATCAACAAATAACTGCTTCTACATTGTGGCATCTACACTGTTTGGTTTTAATAAATAGGACTCCAGCTCTTTCCCCAGTAAATTTATTGTACCTTTAACCCCTTTTACAGAACACAGGGCCTTTTCCTCAGATCCTGACTTAAAAGCAAAGACGACTACATAAACCCAGGGATGGAAATGTAATCTGCATAGCAGTCTGTGCTATTACCTTAAGCCTAATTAGACACACCTGAGATTGGTATGCTCATATAAAACCTAGAGTGATTCAAACCACAGTACAGTAATGCCATAAAAGGTAGTTTCCGTACCCTAAATGGGGTCTGTGTACTTGTAGAATATAATCTGTTACTGGGATAGAGACAAGACATTGTTTCAAAATCATTGTCTTCAATTCATTGTTATTTCAGATCTCTTTACAAAATGTTTTATTCTATGAATTCTACTTTGAAGAGGTTTTAATGGTGAAATTATTTTAAATACAAATTCAATAAATCAATTAAGTAAAATTGCATAACAGTTTCCATACTGTGTTTAGCTTGATAGGAAATGCAGCTGAAATCTGTTTTGCTGTAATTTTCTGCTGAAAACAAAAAGTAGTCCACTCTCATTAGAGCACTACCCTTGGGAGGTGTGCATTTGATATGAAAGAACATTATTTTTTTATTTTATTTAGTATTTACCAGTTGATTTTTACCTCACTTTTTCTCCCAATTTCAAAGTCAATTGTATTATTTTAGGCTCAGCTCACTGCTACCACCCCTGTGCTGACTCGGGAGCGGCGAAGATGAACACACGCTGTCCTTCCAAACATGTGCTGTCAGCCGACTGCTTTTTTTTCACTATTGACTCTGTAGGCCCGTCATGCAGCCACCTCCGAGCTACAGCTTTGGAGGATAACGCAGCTCTGGGCAGCTTACAGGCTGTTGGTGCAAGATGAGCCGAGGACCCCCTGGCTGACCTAAGCCCTCACCACCCGGGCGACGCTCAGCCATTTGTACGCCGCCCCTTGGGAGCTCTTGTATTGCCTGGACTTGAACTGACGACCTCCAGGCTATAGGGCACATCCTATACCGGATGCGCCACTTTGGAGCCCCCTTGAAAGAACATTTTAACATGATTAATGTATGCAAGAGCCAAGGTATAGTGGTGTTCTCATGACAGGAGATACTGTCATGAGAACATTTATACTAGCTCCCATTTCTGTCTACACCCAGAAACTAGAAATTGACAGTACAAAGACATTTGTCAGCTTAGTGTCCTTCGGTCCATGTTTCCATTTATTTAATTACCCAGGCTAGTGCTCCATCTCATTGGGACATAACCCAATGCTTGTTCAGGCAGAAATTCCTATGTACACTGACAGACAGACCTAATAATGAGAGAATATAATTAACATTAGGCAATTCCTGTAGTTTGCAAAGTGAGCTCATTTATATATCCACGTGGCGGTGACTGGTTAGAAGTTGGTATGGACTGTAAAGAAAACATTAATATCCCCCTCAAAAGAAAACAAGCTTATCAGTAACAGGTTTCAACCATTGGAGTTCTGGTCAAGTAGGTGCCTTACCCAGCACGATGATGATCCTGAACACACTGTAAGACTCAAAAAACATTCTTTAGATACAAAAGATGGATGTAAAACTGGTTTCGTCAGAGTAAGGGGTTAATCTGTGACAAATTACCCAACAGATAACAACCTCCCCCAGGAAAAATGATATCAAAAGGGCAAAGTCTCTGCTTCACATATACAAAGTTACAAAAAGATAAATTTTTTTTGTTTGCTGTGAAAAAAATACCCCACCCCATTCCAGAAAATTCTAAATAAGTAGCTGAAACAAAAGACACTTTTTTTTTTTTTTTTTTTTTTTTTTAAATCAAATCCATGCACCCAGGGGGGGAATTCATGGCAGAATCTTTGGCTAGAGAAGGATGATAAATGCTGGATACCACTTGTGAACATGCTCTGCAGTGTTCAATGCCCAAATCTCACTTCAGCTTCCACAAGAGACTAAACAGTGAGAAAAATAGTCATTCTCTAGCTCAGCTAATGTTTGAGTTTTTGAGACAAATTTTGACCCCCTCTAACTTTTTACCTCTTCACCCAGTCAGACTGGTAAGGAGTTAGATCCAATATTTTTGGGTGATTTGAAATATTGTAGTTGTGTCTGACTATATAGTAATTAAGTATGTTTATTCCACTGGTATACAGTACCATATTTTCTAAGTGTTTACCCCAGTCTTTAATTAACTCCTATTTTCTGGAAGAGGTAAAACGCCTGTTAATTTTACAAAACTAGAACCAAAAATCAAGTAATATAATACAAATTCTCTTCAGCACTCATAATATGTCTGCTTCTCATTTCGTAAGAAAATATTCATTTTTCTGTAATCAAAAAATAGGAAATAGTTAAAGAATGTAGGAAATGCTTTGAAAATATCACCCATGACGTCTTGTGCTTTAGATTATTTAGGCATTAACAATTACAATTATATTGTACCCTCTCCCAAACCACCTTCAGAATTCCACTCTTATACTCGCCTTTCGCTGTCTCGACCTTTCTGCTCCCTCCTAGCTCCAGTCTATCATTTCCCCCTACACCCCCTCTCACCCTCTTTGCTCCTCCACCACTGGCAGATTAGCTGTACCCCCCCACCCCCTGCTCTCCCGTTCCAGAGCCTGCTCCTTCACCACCCTTGCCCTTCAGTGGTGGAACAACCTACCCACAGATATCAGAACTGCCCAGTCCCTGGCCACCTTCCGGCGCCTCCTCAAGACACACCTGTTCAGACAGCATCTGTAACCCTCACAACTCTCCACTATACTCAGCTTGTCCTTGCACTGAACTACTTCATACCTTGCCGTATTCTACTACTGCTATTAATTATAACTTCTTCCTGTATCTTGTATTTGACTTTACTCTTATGGGTATCATTATTCACGTTTTTTGTAATTGCTCTTATTTTAAATCATTGTCATCCGTTTATCATATTTAATGCATGCTCATAGTGAACTTTACTCGTATAAGTAAATATTTTTAATATGTGTTAACTGCCCTTAATCGAACCCGCTCTTACATGCAATTTTTTTTACTGTATTCTCAATTTTTTGCTCCTATTTGAATCTGATCTTTTTGCTACTAATTTTAATATACTTTACAACTGCTCTTATAATATGATACTCTGTAATGTGATATTCTGAAATGTGATACTTTACAATCTGATATTTTGTAATGTGATACTTTGTAACAGTTGTAAGTTGCCCAGGATAAGGGTGTCTGCTAAGAAATAAATAATAATGGCAAGAGGCACATGAACATGTAGGTGAAGGTTGTGCTGTGATTGTGAGGGAGGTGCAGCTGTTGGATGGGAGATGAGAGAGGCTTATAATGAGGGTGCAGCACTGTACTGTGTATGCATCAAAGAAGATGTGTGGACAGAGGGCCTCTGATTATTGAGGCTGATTATTTTCCTGATATTTCTAATGTAAATGCATTTCTATGGTATTATCAAAAGTCTGTTTAGAGTATCTGTTTATGATCCCACAGGCAGTTTGAGTGGGCAGGCAGCCCATCAGTGCTGAATAGCCAGTTATTCTCATATTTCCCTCCTAATGCTTGCTTGTTTGTTTTTTCTGTTTCTGTTTTTGTACCTTTGTCTTTGAATTGGAATTTATTTGTAATTTCTGTACTGTATTTGACTCTTAATATAGTACAGATGCTCACATATACTGTATTTACTATTCTTTGGACAAATAACTCATCTAGCTATGATGATGATATATACTTGTATTTAGGCTTCTGATTGTCCTCAAAACAATAGACATCTGCAATATGTGGCCTCCTTTTTTAAATAGAGGATCTGAGGACAAAGGAACTGTATTCACCCTTCTAGTTTGTAATATTTTACAGGATCAGGGACCATTCTCAAGTGGTTGGTCACATATTCTCAAAAGTGCTAAAATTTGGACCTTGGATGTTATTTTGTCTTTCTTAAAGATTAACAAATTACATAACATTTAAATATAAATATATATTTTTACATTTAAACTTTTATGATCAGTCATTGCTAAGGGTTCTGGGTTATTTTGTTCTGAGTAATTGCTATTTTACTCTATGTGTCTATCTGGCTTAGAATTTGCCAGAGAATCATAACTGCAAGCACTGTAAAGGGGAAATGTAAAAATAGATTTGAAGCTACTTAATTATATCAAGTCAAGTGAATTTAAATGATTACTATTTGTTGTGTTTTAACTTTCCAACCACTCTTTACTTCCCTGTGGGGGAAGCCTTGCAGAGCGCCGGGATCGTCTGCAGTGCTGAGAGAGGTCTGCCATTAGTTTTTGGAGACATCACTGCATTTCAGATTACAAAACGCCAGCAGGTAAGCGTCTCTTTCGAATATTCCCTATGTAAAAATCCTGTTTTGCATGCTTTTGAAAAATGATAGGTGATATAAATATAATTCTTGTGATTAAGAGAATTATTGTCCCCAGTTGGGGATGTGTATCCCTGGCAACTGGGATACGTTGTGACCGACTATTATTTTAAATAATGGTTCGAGACACAGGAACCGAGTTCAATACTTTACTTATAACAAGTCACAGAGGAAACATCATCGGGAACTGTGATGATTATAATGCCCAACTCAAACAGGAAAAACCTGGCACTTAAAGATCTTTCTTTTTTAACAGTAAGCATCTAAAACAAACGGCTTATACAGTAAACACAAATGCTTGTATGAACACACATACCAGGATACACTTGAGTGTTAGTAATCTAGTGAATCTCTTATCCAGTTGTCATGAAATGTGACATTCTTTTGCACAACTTTTTGAATGTGCAGTACAAAAGTTAAGTTTCCTGGGGGTATTTGGAGGTTGATTATCTATTAAACATTTTTAATCATGTGTATATAATGTAGATCATAGTGGTTTACTTTTTCATGTTACTTTGGGCTTACTCTTTGCATTTTTATATGTAGAATTTCTTCAGGACATGAACACACATACACTAACTGGCAAAAGTAACACACCAGGTAAATGCCACAAATTGTTTTTTGAAAGCCACTGGACTGGTGGCCTTAGATTCTGTTTACATGGTGGCTTGAAAATATGAAGATATTATAGACAATGTATACTATTTCATATACCATTGTGGAAGGGTGGTGGGTAATTCACTGACACACGAGACAGAACAGTTGTACTTGGAACACCGCCCAGGTGCCCAGTTTTATTTTCAGCAATTTTACTGTTTTACCCGCAGAGGGCACTGTTGTCCGTGGGCTGCCTATCAACAATGATAAACAGCACCACGGAAATACCAAAGCTGGTAAGTTGAATGAACTG
Source organism: Polyodon spathula (assembly GCF_017654505.1). Taxonomy (NCBI): domain Eukaryota; kingdom Metazoa; phylum Chordata; class Actinopteri; order Acipenseriformes; family Polyodontidae; genus Polyodon; species Polyodon spathula. The sequence continues at coordinate 80,063,350 of NC_054536.1, read as the reverse complement.
CGGGCGCACTCGCCGGTACTCAAAATAATATAGAGAACAGAAGGCGAAAAGAACAAGGGAAAATAAAACAGTAATAAAACTACAAATAAAAGGTGCTGCACTCGGCAGCGTTATCCCCGTCCTACTCTGGCGGCTCCCTGCCTACTCTAAACAATAGTTCGGGGTCTGCCCAAGGGTTCCCCGCTGTAACTCTCTGGCTTGTTCGCTGTTCCCACCTGGTCTCTCCGTCATTTTCCCGCGCTTCCGCACACACAGCACGTCTACAAAGGCAGACCTGAGGAAACAGCAGAGCGTTATTTTATAGGACCAAGAATCTCCCAAGACGCGCCTCTCAGCCATTCGGAGAGGGGGAAAGTCCACACACCCACTTTCCCACCTCCCCGTGTCACTGCCATGACTCACAGGCGGTTGTTGGGCGACTGCCGCCCTCTTCCTGTAGCCTGTGAACACGCCAGCAGAGTCAGCACAGATCTCTCCCTGTTACAACCATATTAACACAACATGAACCATTGATGGCATAGTATTTTTTTTAATAGATCTAGGTATTTTTATTGAGCATCAACCCTAAGGCGATGATCTGTGACCTAATATTCTGCCTTATTGGGGTCATGTTACTTTTGGCTTTCCAGATGAAAGACGTAACGCTTCGGTACATAACTGTTTTCTTTGATTGCCTTGGTCAAGTTCCATTGTGGCTTTCGTCTAAGAATCCCTTCATGCCAGCCATGCTATTATTTTTGCAGGGTTTTGAACCCTGCATGCTAAAGGAGGTGATCATGAGGCTGTGGGGTCCATTGGTTTAATGAAAAGGAGCTTGTAACCACAAGGTCTCCGGTTCAAATCCCGGCTCACTCATTGACTCACTGTGTGACCCTGACCAAGTCACTTAACCTCCTTGTGCTCTGTCTCTGTAAGTGGCCTTGGATAAAGGTGCCTGCTAAATAAACAATCTATATGTTTTTATAATTTTCTTTTGCATAGAGACACTGTATTAATATTTGGAACACAGCTGTATTTTTGTTGATTTTCATTACCAGTAATGAAACCTTCACTGCTACATTGTTTTAACCTCTGGCTATATCAAAGATAAAGACCACACACTTTGACAGGGTCTTTGTAGCTGATACACAGTTGTAGTCTACAGTTCTGTCAATAAAGTTCCATTGCAGGTGGTGTCCTGTAGAAATAAACCATTTCAGTTCCACATTGTTTTATCCTTTGAACATACTGTATATAAAGACACAGGTCTTTCTGTTCATGTTTATAAACCACTTGTAGAAATAAAACTCAAAACTGCTAAAGATAATTTTCTTAACCAATTTTAGAGAAACCTATTTTATTTATTTCTGTAAAAGAGTATCTGATATGAAAGATGTTGAGATAGAGAGATAGAGGTTTACTTTTCAACACCACTCTGGTGCTCAGGTTGATTACACGCTTTCACAAAATAAAGAAACAGGGAGTCATCATTTTAACACAGAATACAGCGTCTGTGATGACAACCATAGTACTGGCGCTTCATACAGGCTACAGAGGTCAAAACACAAAATAAAAAACTTTCAAAAACATACAAAACAAATGTTTACCGTAGCAGGCTGCATGCACTAGTGAAGAGTCCTGCAGCAGTAAAACTATTCTAACGAACTAAATCCTGTACGTTTGGTTGTCTTGGAAACCCGAGACACATCTTATTCTTAGTTTCATTTTGTAATGCAGAAGTAACTTTAGAGATTCAGGGCTGCTCCCCTGCCCATAGTTTACGAATACTGGCCACTTAACACTCTACACAGTACCTTTTACCATCTTTGACTTGGCAAATTAACACTTTGTTTTATTAAGCACAGCACAGTGCAGTTCACATAGCCACTTGACTACTAACCTACCCTATTAATCTTTGTGTTGACCGATTTTGGCCTTTTATACAGAAAACAACTTTTCAATTTACAATATAATTAAGCTCTTCTGACAATCAAATGCTGACAGAGCCCGGTTCAGATTGAGAGAGCTAGTTCCATGCTCACATCATAGTACTTGGAAAAATGGCAGTGGATTATTATTGTAATGCAGGTACCATAGTCTTTGGCTATGTTTAAATCAGGTGAAAATAGTGTTTTAAAAAATGGCAACTTGTAGCCTGCAGCCTCTGATGTTCTTTTTAATGTTAGTGCATGTCTGTCAGCAAGTGGTTTGGGTTTGGCAATGTAGGCATTAACTTAAAACATTCTTGTCTTGTTTTTTTCTGCTGAAAAGAGTTAAAAATCTGTAAACAAGAATAATTTTGGGTAGATCCCTTGCTAGTATCTTCTTGCCTAGTCTAGACATTCTTGACAGTTTTCCAGTCATTTAGTAAACAATGGCAGAAGTTATAGCTGTATGGAAGTTGGCTGGACTGTTTTTTTGGCTGGATTGTGGATTCCAAATAACTGCCAGAACTTGTCGAGCTGGGTTTGATGCACAAAACTCCAACAAACATTAATAGTCATTTTTGATATACAGTAAGAAGTAATTTGCTTAAAGCTACAGTTGTTTGTGTATTTATTATTCTCATTGTAAAGTGCTGTAGATTAGTATACATGATGTACTAGTGAATGTGGCTGGTAAAAGATTACCAATTGGTGGATCAAATTCCATGTGATTGTGTTTCTAACTACACCATGAAACCAGTCTGTATTACTCAATCTCATCTCATCTCATCAAGTCCCCATATCAATCCAATCTGCAACCATATGTAACACAGAGGACAAAGATGGTCTGTTTTATTTTTAAGAATAATTCCTATATCTAATTCCTGATTTCCAGACACTTGGATATTATGCTCTGTGACAGGGGGAACCCTGTTGCTGGTTCTTGCGCAGATGTGTGCAGCTGGGACACGGAACAGGAGACGCATTGCTAGGCATTCAATTGAGCAGATAGGCTTGCCCGGCGCAGAGCTGATTGGGAGGTCCGGATTGGCTGCAGGGAGTGGCCGGGAGGCTGTACACAGCTTGAGGCGACTGCACCACCATGCTACACAGAGGGGCGCTTTATTGACATAGAGGAAGAGAGCATCGCAACAACCCGGAGTTGCTGGGAGACCGGGACTTCAGGTGCGTTAGTTTAACGGATGTTGATCCCAAACAGTATAGAGAGGGTTTTCATAGTGTAGTATGTTCCTGGAGCAGAACGACTCTTTTAGTGAGACTAGCACTCACCTTTTATTTTTAGCGTTTTTTTTGTTTGTTTTCTTTAATAAATCTGACCCTAGTGGCAGCACCTATGTTAAATAAATCTGCGTGCCTGTGTGTTGTGTCAACACCCAGTGCTCTGTGTGGCAGGTTACGCACAGAGCAGCTGGCTGCCAGGCAGAACTAGGTGAAAATCAACAGCCACCGGAAGCGCTGCTGAAGGAGTAATGGAGACGTGGGTGAATAGCCAGAGGGGTAACAGCTGGAGCCCCGAAAGCCAAGGGGAGGAGTTAGCAATCTCAAAGACCAAAATAGGCGCTATGGTCTAAAAAGGAGTAGCAGCCAGCTCGAGGGCCAAATAAGGAGTAGCTACTGTCCCGACAGACTGAGAAGGAGGAACGGCTGTCCCTGAGGGTGAGGAAGGAGAGAAGTGACGGGTTTCTATGGCGGAAGAGTCAAGGAGACCAGCTCCACCACAGTCCCGACCACAACCCCTACGCTCCAGTTCGCCACATATGGGTCAGCTCCCTCGGTCAATGCTTGCAGACACCCCACCTTCGTGTCTGTACCTCCCATCACCCGTTGACCCCAAACAGAAGAGGAACCAACTGAAGATCAAATGTACCGGTGGTGCCATTCTGAGGGAGAGGGTATGTGACAGGGAGAACCCTGTCGCTGCTCCTTTGCAGGTGTGTGCAGCTGGGACTCGTAACATGAGACCGGTTGCTAGGCAACCAATTGAGCAGGTGTGCTCTCCCGGTGCTGAGCTGATCGGGCGGTCCAGATTGGCTGGGGGACGTGCCCGGGGAGGCTGCATGCCGTTCAAGAAGTGTATGACACAGCTCGAGGCGACTGCACCGCAATGCTATACAGAGGGGGGCATTGTTGACGTCAAGGAGGAGAGAGTCTGCTCTGCACGATTAACTACTATGGAACCTTTTAACTGTAAGATGGTGTCTGTGAAGGCATTGCCCTTATTTTTATCTTTTGTTTTCTTTATTAAATCTGACACTAGGGCTACCACGCGTAACACATCCCCATTTACATGGTCCTTGCAGGCTTTTTTCAAACTCGCGAGAAAGAAGTAGGAGTCTGGACAGAATGGAACGGGAGTGGCACCATTTAAAAAAATTTAAATCTGAAAAACCTAAAAATCTTTTAACAAAAGGCGGGGGAAGTTACATATATATCCGTTACCATTGTCTTTCATAAATGTATGGCTACCTTTTAAAACAGTTTTTTCAGTTTCAGCATTTCAATTCAATTTTTATTTAGTTGGTAAGATTATTACACTGAACAAAAATATAAACGCAACATGCAACAATTTCAAAGATTTTACTGAGTTACAGTTCATATAAGGAAATCAGTCAATTGAAATAAATTCATTCAGCCCTAATCTATGGATTTCACATGATTGGGAATACAGATACCTTACAGATATTGATACAGATACAGATATTGGTCACAGATACCTTAAAAAAAACCTCATACAGTGCGACACATCTCATTCAACATAGAGGTTATCAGGCTGTTGATTGTGGCCTGTGGAATGTTGCCCCACTCCTCTTCAATGGCTGTGCGAAGTTGCTGGATATTGGCGGGAACTGGAACACGCACATCGATCCAGAGCATCCCGAACATGCTCAATGGGTGACATGTCTGGTGAGTATGCAGGCCATGGAAGAACTGGGACATTTTCAGCTGCCAGGAATTGTGTACAGATCTTTGCGACATGGGGCCGTGCATTATCATGCAGAAACATGAGGTGATGGTGGCGGATGAATGGCACAACAGTGGGCCTCAGGATCTCTTCACAGTATCTCTGTGCATTCAAATTGCCATTGATGAAATTCAGTTGTGTTCGTTGTCCGTAGCTTATGCCTGCCCATACCATAACCCCACCGCCACCATGGGGCAGTCTGTTCACAACGCTGACATCAGCAAACAGCTCACCCACACAACGCCATACACGCTGTCTGCCATCTGCTAGGTACAGTTGAAACCGGGATTCATCCGTGAAGAGCACACTTTTTCAGCGTGCCATCATCATTGGCCATCGAAGGTGAGCATTTGCCCACTGAAGTCGGTTATGACGCCGAACTGCAGTCAGGTCAAGACCCTGGTGAGGATGACAAGCACGCAGATGAGATTCCCTGAGACGGTTTCTGACAGTTTGTGCAGAAATTCTTCAGTTGTGCAAACCCAAAGTTTCATCAGTTGTCTGGGTGACCGGTCTCATACGATCCCGCAGGTGATGAAGCCGGATGTGGAGGTCCTGGGCTGGCGTGGTTACACATAGTCTGCGGTTGTGAGGCCGGTTGGACGTACTGCCAAATTCTCTAATGTAATGCCGCATATATTGTGCACTGCAGGCTGTTGTTTGTTCCATCCTACAGTGGCCTTGTGCCACGCATGAAGCCAGGGGCTTGAGTTGCTCCTTCCCAGGGATCAAGCATCATAACTCGGCTGACTTGTGATCTCCTCTCAGGCAGCTTAGCTTCTACTGGAGTTAAATTAAAAATCACTTTTAAGTTATGAGACGTTTATTTAGTTAATTGTAATTGTGTAATTACATTTTTCTGTGGAAAATTATTCTTCTTGTTGTATTTTCTGTGGGGTTTTTTGGGTTGTTTTTACAGAAAAACGCAGAACTGCTGGGCTCAGCAGCACTGTGCTTTGCCGAGAGACGCTCTTTGGATTGAGATTGCTTGCAGTCTCATTCCACAGTATTTCGCTGTCGTTTTGGTAACTGCTTTGCATCACCATTACGAGGGCTGTTAGTACCTCTAACAAGCAGGCTTTCCTCAGTCTCATGTGGGTACTGCTGTGCTACCTGTGGGAACTGCGAACCAATTTGCCCCTTCCAGAAAAGCTCACTGCCCATTCCACCAGGGGCATGGCAACTTCGTGGGCTTTATTCCAGGGTACATCTGTCAAGGACATTTTCAATGCAGTGGTGTGGGCTACTCCCCATGCCGTTGCTAGGTTCTACAGACTTAATGTCATGGATCCTCATAACCCTGGTTTTGGAACTAGAGTATTAAGGGCGGATCCTTACAACACAGGCATAGAGTTTAGTTTCTCCCTCAGTTTTTTCACCCTAGCTATTCCCTTTAAGTCCTTGGGAGCAGCCATGACTTCATCACAGGCTCGTCCAGCTTTGATATAGATATCTCTTTCAGGGAACCAACGATTTATTGTGTTTTCAATTGAAGACCAATTTAAACATCATGGCTCACATGGACCTTAGTTATTTTTGTAACAACAATTACTTGTCAAATCCTGTACACCTCTGTGAGTTTTACCGTAACACTAATAAAGCAGTTTCAGTACTATGATCGGAATGAAAACCAGATTGAAACTTCTCTAGTAAATCATTACTGCTGAGATGGTCATAAAGTTGGTCATCAACAACCTTTTCAATTACTTTAGCTAAAAATGGCATGTTGGAAATAGGATGGTAGTTTCCTAACACCTCAGGAGAGAGATCTTGTTTTGTAAGAGGTATTACCTTCTCTGGTTTCAAATCTGGGGGAACCACACCTGATATTAAAGAGGTATTAACTGTGTTAGTTAAAACAGGACCAGGGACTGGCAAACACTCCTTAATGAGCCAGGTAGGCCAAGGGTCTAGACTGCTTGAAGTGGAGCGGAGCTTCCAGACTGCTCTTGATTTCAGCATTATTTTTAATTTTTTTAATGAACTAATATTTTGCCAGCTATAAAATAGCTAGTAGTATAAGTAAAATTGGGGGAAGGGGGAGCCAAATCAGAAGTTAGTAGATGTGCTCTAATTGCCCCAACTTTATCACTGAAAAAAAATCAGTAATTTTGTTGCATTGTTATAATTATAATTAGTGATGTTTCCATTTTGCTTAGTTACCAGTTTTGGAATTCAGGAATTTCTCAATTTTACTGAACAGAGTAGCAGGCAATTTTTTTTTTCAATTTATAAATGTAAGTGGCTTTAGCTTTATTCAGAGGTTCTTTATATTGCTTTACATGAGATTTCCAAATCTCTAGGTCAATACAAAGCCCAGTTACCCTCCACTGCTGCTCCAACCAAGACCTTTAAGCTTGAGGACCTTGAGATCATTAGTAAACCATATGGCATGGCGCGTAACAAAAACACAACAAATGTGAAAGATTTTTTTCATAAATGAATTCCAAAACATATTATGAGTTGAAGCTTTGTGCACTGGGGCACATTATGAACACAGTGTAGTGACATCACTTCCTAGAATTGAATATGGATTTTCACTGATTTGCATTTATTATTCAAACGTGAGTACAAACAATCCAGCTGCAGTTTTGATGAGTCACATTGTCTGAATAAGTATGCATAGTTTCGACTGGGCAAAACCAGCACCCACGGTTCTATTACAGAGCATTATGTCCTGTTTTAATTACAGATATGTGTGTGGGTTTGTAGAGCAGCACAGTAGTTGCATCATTTTTGTTATCTATAATTCAGCCGAGCAATTAGGTTTACACGAGATTTTACTGTATGTGAGTGGCATGAAATTACCTTACCCCCCCCCCCCACACACACACACACACACACACACATCACAAGGAAATTATTTACACAAACTCTAAAATGGTTCAACAATCAAGCTAAAATTTAATTTCTTGTCTGTGGCAGGGTGGCTGCCCTGCCAAGGCACGGGTATGTACGTGTGTGTGTGTGTGTGTGTGCGCGCAGGGGGGTTATTGGGTTTAAAAAAACATGTGGGAATGTGGCTGGAGCCCTGAATTAAATAATTAATTAAGGATGTGTAAATAGGGTGATTGCGGGTGTTAGATTGGTTAGTGTTAGAGTTGATGTTGGTGAGAGGTGGAGGTTTTCGCGTTCTGTGCTGTCTCGTCTCGTATGTTGTATTTATGTTTGTTTTTTGTAGTCCATTTGTTTTGGCCCTTGCGACTATTATTTTGGTAATGTGTTTTGTTGGTGTTTTATTTCTGTGTTTTATTTGTTTATTAAAAACTGCATTAAACTACAAGCTTTCTGTCTGAGTCTGCGTCCATTACCATCTGGGCTGGGAGGCTGCCCTGTCACACTGTCATATTGGCGATTTTCACTAACAAGAAACGACAGTGTACAGCTATGGCCAAATGTTTTGCATCACCTTATAGAATTAACACATCTTGCTTCATAAAGTCGAATGAAACCTGCTGAATAATGTTACGTTAGCATATCGAATGACATACTGCTTTGCAATTTTCCATATACTTAACAAAAAATGTGACATTTCAGAATTTTACAATTTCTTCCTGCCAGTCTATGTCAGTGAGTTATTTGCTGCTGCTGGAGTCGTGCTCTGTTGCTGGTGTTAATGAGCGTGTGTTTCTGTTAAGAACTGGACTGTTATTGTGGGAAATATTAACAGGATGTGCCCATTGAAAAAATTACTCACAAGTTATTATGTAGCTTTTCTTCACTTTTCAAAACATCTACGTTGTGCAATAATATTTTAACGTCTAGTTCAAGAAAGATATTTATTTCCCACATGAAAAGCTATAACTCAATTACCATGTCTTGCAGGGTGGAAATAAACGAAAGCCTTACATTGATTTAATACAAACACAGCCTAGATTTGACAGCCTTGTTTCAGAATTTTGTGGTTGGTTTGTGGTGGAAGGAATGCATTCTCGAAATACAAAACTGTTTTGTTCATTATGCTGAATGCTGGTGTTTCTGTTAACATGAGAAGTAGTTCGACAGGAAGTTTGCTGCTGCTGCGTGGGTTTTGTTTTTTTCCATCTTATAAATAAATAAAAGTCTTACTTTGCGGCAGTAAGCTGAAGTAAAAATCTGACAAGAAGTCTAGCAGTGGCTCTTTCTCATGTGCTTTGTTACCTGTGGAACCATTTGGCTAGCTGAAGCTAGTTAACGGGTAAAGCGGTATATATTTTAACATACAGCAGCGGAAAACCTTGAAGAGCACACAAACTTGAACAATAATTAATCTGAAATGTTGGTACTGAAGGACAATTTTATTAACCCTATGTTGCAAAGCTGATCTAATTGTAAACATTTAATCAGGTTTTTTTTTTCAAAAGAAATACTTCCACAATGTACCAAGTCCAGTGTTCCTAAAATATAATTCATTTTCTGCACCTATCAAATGTTTAGTATTACAGTGTTGTATGTGTACTCACTGTCGTAAGGAATAATTGTGTCTATAAGGACACAGCATTTACCCCATTTGAACCCTGCTTGCCACTTTGTCACCTGTTTCAGCTTCTGTGTGCAACAGTAGGAGGTTAAAAATGTTGACTTTACTGACAGGAAACGAAACAGAACATGCATTGTGGTGTTGATATTAGTACTGCAATTGTGGTGGTAAATAACAAGAGGGTATTGTTGTTTCAAATGTCTTTTTTATTAAAGTATGCAGTTTTATCAACAGGGTTGGCTCTGATATAAGTGTACATAAGACTGCAAATGAGATTGAAATTAAATGCAGCGTTTAAAGGTAGAATGGAGAGGGTTTAACAAATTGATTATTCTCATACCCTCGCGTCATTCTTGTTTGATTTCCAATTCTTGTCTTGTTTCTGTTCTTCATTAAATCATTGTTAAAAGGTTTAAGCTCAGCAAGGTTTGTAGCCACAAGCATAGCTAGTGGTTATCATTGCAAATATCCTAATAGAAATATCCTACAAGGGATTTTTACAGCATCAGTGTGAGACTAAGATGAGAGATTGAGACTTGTTTCATTATTATTCTGTCCTTCTACACCCGTGCAATCTTACCTGCTGACAATTGCCTGGCATTGACAGCAGATTAGTCTTGCACTGATAATGCAAAAATGACCTTGTGGGATTCTTAACCAAGGCTATTTGAAAAGAGTTTGTGTGGTTGTCATTTTCAACCACAACTATAGGGCAGCAGGGTGCTGGAGGAGTAGTCATTCTCGTAAGAGGGAAGGGCCAGTTCATTGGAGCCAGTCTGTTGATTTTGGCACCTGCATTGAAGGTTTGCCAAAATCAAACAAGCACTCACTCGCACAACATTCAACCACATTCATTAATAAAGAAGAGTGTAATCCAAAATCAAACAAGCACTCACTCGCACAACATTCAACCACATTCATTAATAAAGAAGAGTGTAATCCAAAATCAAACAAGCACTCGCTCGCACAACATTCAACCACATTCATTAATAAAGAAGAGTGTAATCCAAAATCAAACAAGCACTCGCTCGCACAACATTCAACCACATTCATTAATAAAGAAGAGTGTAATCCAAAATCAAACAAGCACTCGCTCGCACAACATTCAGCCACATTCATTAATAAAGAAGAGTGTAATCCAAAATCAAACAAGCACTCGCTCGCACAACATTCAACCACATTCATTAATAAAGAAGAGTGTAATCCAAAATCAAACAAGCACTCGCTCGCACAACATTCAACCACATTCATTAATAAAGAAGAGTGTAATCCAAAATCAGACAAGCACTCGCTCGCACAACATTCAACCACATTCATTAATAAAGAAGAGTGTAATCCAAAATCAAACAAGCACTCGCTCGCACAACATTCAACCACATTCATTAATAAAGAAGAGTGTAATCCAAAATCAAACAAGCACTCGCTCGCACAACATTCAACCACATTCATTAATAAAGAAGAGTGTAATCCAAAATCAAACAAGCACTCGCTCGCACAACATTCAACCACATTCATTAATAAAGAAGAGTGTAATCCAAAATCAAACAAGCACTCGCTCGCACAACATTCAACCACATTCATTAATAAAGAAGAGTGTAATCCAAAATCAAACAAGCACTCGCTCGCACAACATTCAACCACATTCATTAATAAAGAAGAGTGTAATCCAAAATCAAACAAGCACTCGCTCGCACAACATTCAACCACATTCATTAATAAAGAAGAGTGTAATCCAAAATCAAACAAGCACTCGCTCGCACAACATTCAACCACATTCATTAATAAAGAAGAGTGTAATCCAAAATCAAACAAGCACTCGCTCGCACAACATTCAACCACATTCATTAATAAAGAAGAGTAATCCAAAATCAAACAAGCACTCGCTCGCACAACATTCAACCACATTCATTAATAAAGAAGAGTGTAATCCAAAATCAAACAAGCACTCGCTCGCACAACATTCAACCACATTCATTAATAAAGAAGAGTGTAATCCAAAATCAAACAAGCACTCGCTCGCACAACATTCAACCACATTCATTAATAAAGAAGAGTGTAATCCAAAAACAAACAAGCACTCGCTCGCACAACATTCAACCACATTCATTAATAAAGAAGAGTGTAATCCAAAATCAAACAAGCACTCGCTCGCACAACATTCAACCACATTCATTAATAAAGAAGAGTGTAATCCAAAATCAAACAAGCACTCGCTCGCACAACATTCAACCACATTCATTAATAAAGAAGAGTGTAATCCAAAATCAGACAAGCACTCGCTCACACAATATTCAACCAGATTCATTAATAAAGAAGAGTGTAATCCAAAATCAAACAAGCACTCGCTCGCACAACATTCAACCACATTCATTAATAAAGAAGAGTGTAATCCAAAATCAAACAAGCACTCGCTCGCACAACATTCAACCACATTCATTAATAAAGAAGAGTGTAATCCAAAATCAAACAAGCACTCGCTCGCACAACATTCAACCACATTCATTAATAAAGAAGAGTGTAATCCAAAATCAAACAAGCACTCACTCGCACAACATTCAACCACATTCATTAATAAAGAAGAGTGTAATCCAAAATGGTGCCCAACCATAAAAATGTAAAATGTTCAGTTTCTAACTTCCCCTTTACCTTGGAGATGACTGATTTGAATGGTCAGATAGGGGGCTGAGGTATCGCTCAGGTATTTCACTTTAATAATTATTAAGGTAAACCGTGTTGAATGACCAGTAGCAGCAGACTGAGAACAGACAGAGTGCTTTGCGGTGTGTGTGGAATTGTTTTTTTTTTGTTTTGTTTTTTTTAGCAGTGTTACAGCACAGCAGTGCAATAGTGGTTTCATGAGGTAAATGGTTGTGAAAAAAAATGCAGCTTTGTGAAGGGGAAAAATATAACTTCAAATATTTGTAACCTCGACTGTCTTGCACCACTGGTGGAAACAAATGTTACATGTTGAAGCTCAAAGCATACAATGCAATGCTAAATACACAATCAGTTTGTATTTCTGCTAGGGGAGTACTAATGATTGCATGGCATGTAACTGTCAAATTATTAGTTTTCTGGGAGTGAATAAATTAGACAGGCACATAGAAGGGAAAGTTTGCAAAAGTGTGGTTGTTTGTGGTATTTGTGACAATTTTAGGAGTTTGGAAAATAAGTTTACAAATGTTTAAACAGCTGATTTAATGTGAACTCCCTAATTATGGTACTGGTATTTTAACAAAAAAATAGGTCTGCTGTTTAAGAAAAACAATATGTCTCAGAAGCAAAGCCAGATTGTTCTGACTGTGATGCCAGAAATGGTGCCAGCACAAGGAAAGGTAAACTGATATGAACTTGTTACTCTTTACAGCTTCTTCCCTCCAGGGCTTGAATGTACTGTACTTTGCCTTTCTGAGCATGCCTCACTGGTTTGATTTTGTTCTTTTTGTTTTGTTTGGTTTTTTTTTTTTTTTTAATTTATTTTACTCATAGTTTATTGTTCTGTGAAAGTTTCTTTGGGCCACTGTAATCGCTAACCATATGCAGGTCACTAGCTTTATCATTACAGCATGAGCGCAGCTTCCTGGTCCGTGACACCACTACAACCACTCTGTCACATATGGTGTCATCGTGGAATAACAGCGCCTCCAAGCGTCAGAATATGAATACTGCGGGTTTTGTTTTTCACAAGAGAAGCGTTTTTAGGATAAAAAAAAAAAAATGGAAGGCTGGAACAAGAGAGATGGCTGCGGGGAATTGGAGGACCTCCTCGCTGGTCTGAAGGTGCTGCCTCTGTCTCCACCACCACTAGGAGCAGAGCAGCAGGAGCTGCCTCTTTCTACACCACCACCAGGAGCAGCGCTTCACGAGCTGACTTTGTCTCCACCGCACTGGGAGGATTGCTTGCGGCTCCCACCTCCACCAGCAAAGGGTGAATACATGCTGGTTCTGCCTCCACCACCATGGGTGGAGGGACTGCTTCTGCCCTGCCTCGCTCCGCCCAAAAATGCCTGTCTCGCTCCGGAGCCTGGGGCTGCCTGCTGCCCTGCATCGGCTGGTGCTGCCTGCTGCTCCACATCGCCTAGGGCTGCCTCTGCCTCCACCACCTCCAGGAGCAGAGCAGAAGGACCTGCCTTTGCCTCCACCACCTCCACCAGCAGAAGGTGAATACCTGCTGGTTCCACCTCCACCACTGTGGGAGGACTGCTTGCCACTCCCACTTCCAAAGGATCCTCAGGCACTGGCACCCTTTGTATTGTAGAAGGATCAATGAATGCTGCAAAATATCAATACATTGTGCACTCTCATTTGTTACCCAGTGCTTGAAGGCTTATTGGATGGAAGTTTGTATTCCAGTGGGATAATGACCCTAAGCATTCTGCGAAGTCTACAAACGGATTTCTGAAAAAAAGGAAGATCAGTTATCGATTGGCTATTTGTCCCCAGACTTGAATCCCATCGAGATGTTGTGGATTGACTTGAAGGCTGCAGTTGAAAAAAATGAAAACAAAGTCGACTGCAGAACTGGAAAGATATCTCCGGAAAGATGCCAGGAACTGGTTTCAAAAAATCAAAAAAAGACTGCAATCTGCCAAAGGAAGCAAAGGGAGGGCACAAAAAATACTAATGTAAGTGGGAGTGACCAAATACTTTTGTCAAAGTACTGCAAAAGTCACCGACCCGGTACCGTCCCGGTTCCGACGTTCCTGTACAGACCCAGTACCATACCGTACCGACCTGGTGCTAAAGTCACCGAACCTGTACCGACCTGGTTTCTACCTGGTCCTAATTGGCCCGCTTCAGAGCTCTCCTCACACCCCAGTCAGGTACCAAGCCGGTCTTGTTCGAGTCTTGACCTGCCTGATTGTTATCTGTAAGCAGACTGAGGCAGCACCTGTACATCTGTATAGTGTACATGGCATTGCTTGCTTCTTGCATCATGCCTGGGTTCTATCCCTGCAAGGCCAGTCTGCCTATGGAGGACAAGCACATTACATCTCGAACTTGAAAGGGAAAGTTAGGGGATTATCATAACCCTGGTGAGCACACTACTTTTATGCCGGGGGGGAGGGGGGGATCACAGGCTTTGCGAGGAGCTTTTATGTTTCTTATTCAGGTCTTTAGGCAGTAAACACCCATTAGGTAATGGTTGCATTTCTATTTCATTGAACCAGGGTTATGATAAAAACCTAACATTTGTAATAACTTATTCTGTTTGTTTTATCTGTAGGAACATTTCTGTTTATTTGTAGTTTTGTGTGTTTTGTATTTACCAGATAAACACTCAAAAATCTAGGGGAAAATGTGTAGCACAGTGCAGTTTCCCCTGGGTGTATTGCCCCTACAATTTTTTTAGGGAGCTTTGTTTGCATTCAGGAGGAAAGCGTCCGCTCCTCAGTATGACTACGACGGAACCCTTCAACTGCAGGACGGTGCCTGTGAAGGCACTGCCAGCCAGGACCGTCGCAACGACCCAGAGTCGCTGGAAGGCCGGGACTTCGGGAGCAACAGCAGTAGGTTAGTTTAGGAGATGTTGATTCCAACCAGTATAGAGAGGGTTTCGTAGTGTAGTAGGTTCCATTGCTGGTACCCTAGGGCAGCACCTGTGTGTCGTGTCAACACCTAATGCTCTGTGTCTGACTCATTATTGTTAAGAACATAAGAAAGTTTACAAATGAGAGGAGGCCATTCAGCCCATCTTGCTCATTTGGTTGTTAGTAGCTTATTGATACCAGAATGTCGTCAAGCAGCTTCTTGAAGGATCTCAGGGTGTCAGCTTCAACAACATTACTAGGGAGTTGATTCCAGACCCTCACGATTCTCTGTGTAAAAAAGTGCCTCCTATTTTCTGTTCTGAATGCCCCTTTGTCTAATCTCCATTTGTGACCCCTGGTCCTTGTTTCTTTTTTCAGGTCGAAAAAGTCCCTTGGGTCGACATTGTCAATACCTTTTAGAATTTCGAATGCTTGAATTAGGTCACAGCGTAGTCTTCTTTGTTCAAGACTGAACAGATTCAATTCTTTTAGTCTGTCTGCATATGACATGCTTTTAAAACCTGGAATAATTCTGGTCGCTCGTCTTAGCACTCTTTCTAGAGCAGCAATATCTTTTTTATAGCGAGGTGACCAGAACTGAACATAATATTCAAGATGAGGTCTTACTAATGCATTGTACAGTTTTAGCATTACTTCCCTTGATTTAAATTCAACACTTTTCACAATGTATCCAGGCATCTTGTTGGCCTTTTTTATAGCTTCCCCACATTGTCTAGATGAAGACATTTCTGAGTCAACAAAAACTCCTTGGTCTTTTTCATAGATTCCTTCTCCAATTTCAGTATCTCCCATATGATATTTATAATGCACATTTTTATTTCCTGCGTGCAGTACCTTATACTTTTCTCTATTAAATGTCATTTGCCATGTGTCTGCCCAGTTCTGAATTTTGTCTAGATCATTTTGAATGACCTTTTCTGCTGAAACAGTGTTTGCCACTCCTCCTATTTTTGTGTCATCTGTGAATTTAACAAGTTTGCTTACTATACCAGAATCTAAATCATTAATGTAGATTAGGAATATCAGAGGACCTAATACTGATCCCTGTGGTACACCACTGGTTACCACACTCCATTCTGAGGTTTTTCCTCTAATCAGTACTTTCTGTTTTCTACATGTTAACCACTCCCTAATTCATATACATGTGTTTCCTTGAATCCCTACTGTGTTCAGTTTGAGAATTAATCTTTTGTGCAGGACTTTGTCAAAAGCTTTCTGGAAATCTAAATAAACCATGTCATGTGCTTTGCAATTATCCATTATCAATGTTGCATCCTCAAAAAAATCAAGCAAGTTAGTTAGACACGATCTCCCTTTCCTAAAACCATGTTGACTGTCTCCCAGGACCCTGTTACCATATAGGTAATTTTCCATTTTGGATCTTATTATAGTTTCCATAAGTTTGCATATAATAGAAGTCAGGCTTACTGGTCTGTAGTTACCTGGTTCAGTTTTGTTTCCCTTTTTGTGGATCGGTATTACGTTTGCAATTTTCCAGTCTGTTGGTACAACCCCTGTGTCAAGAGACTGCTGCATGATCTTGGTTAGCAGTTTGTAAATAACTTCTTTCATTTCTTTGAGTACTATTGGGAGGATCTCACCATGCCCAGGGGATTTGTTTATTTTAAGAGCTCCTAGTCCCTTTAACACTTCTGCCTCAGTTATGCTAAAGTTATTTAAAACTGGATAGGAACTGGATGACATGTGGGGTATGTTGTCCGTATCCTCCTTTGTAAAAACTTGTGAAAAGTAATCATTTAATATATTTGCTATGATTTTGCCATTTGTATCTCTCAGACATTTAACCTCCTCTTTGAATGTTCTCTTGCTGTTGTAATATTGGAAAAACATTTTGGAATTGGTTTTAGCCCCCTTAGCAATGTTCATTTCTATTTCTCTCTTGGCCTTTCTAACTTATTTTTTTGACTTGCGTTTGCAGTTCCGTGTACTCTTTTTGTGTACTTTCTTTTTGGTCCTTTTTTAATGCTCTGTAAAGTGCCTGTTTTTGCTGAATATTTTTTTTAATTGATCTATTAAGCCATTTTGGCCATTTAGTTTTACATTTAGATTTGTCTACTTTAGGGATGTAATTGTTTTGTGCCTCTAGTACTACATTTTTGAAGAACAGTCATCCTTTTTCTGTGGATGTTTTCTCTATTTTACTCCAATCTACTTCTGTTAGTCTCTGTTTCATACCTTCATAGTTTGCTTTTCTAAAATTGTAAACCTTAGCTTTAGTCATTACTTTTGGGGTTTTAAAAAGCACTTCAAATGAGACCATGTTGTGGTCTGAGTTTGCTAGTGGTTCTCTGACCTCTGTTTTAGTTATTCTGTCTTCGTTATTTGAAAAGTCGTTGCCTTGACAAATTGTGTTAGGAAGCAGTCATTTGTCATTTCCACCATTTGAAGTTCATCTTCGTCCCCCCCATCGGGTTTTCCCATTTTATATGGGGGAAGTTGAAATCCCCCATTAGTATGGCTTCTCCTTTGCTACACGCATTTCTAATGTCATTGTATAACAGATTATTTTGCTCACCGTCTGAATCTGGCGGTCTATAGCATGCTTCTATTATTATGCCCTTTTAATTTTTGTCCGTTATTCTGACCCATAGTGATTCGGTTTTATTTTCTTTGTCCAGGTTTAACACCTGGGCTTCAAGATGTTTCTTATGTATAGCGCTACCCCTCCTCCTCTTCTGTCCTGCCTGTCTTTCCTATACAGTGTATACCCACAAATATTATATTTGTCCCCATCACTCTCAGACAACCAAGTTTCTGTAACACCTATCACATCATAGTTACTTGTTAGTGCAGTAGCTTCAAGTTCTAGAATTTTGTTTCTGATACTTCTAGCGTTTAGATAAATACATGTAATGGTTGTCTTACCTGAGTTGATGTCCATGTTTTGATGCGGTCTGTTTGATGCGGTTTGTTTATTTCTCCCCTGTTTTCTAGTTTAAATGCTTCTGAACCTGCTCGAGGATCTTTTCTCCAAGTAGACTGGTTCCCTTTTTATTTAAATGCAGTCCGTCCCATCTATACAAATAGTCCTCGTTGTAGAATGTGATCCAATGATCAAGATAGGTGAAGCCTTCTTGTGTGCACCACATCTTCAGCTATGCATTTAGATTCATTATTTCCAGCTTTGCAAGGTGCCGGTAGTATACCAGAAAATACCACAGTTTTGGTCTTGTCTTTTAATTTCCTTCCTAGCTCTCTGAATTTGTTTTGCAGGGATTTTGGTCTATTTCTTCCAATGTTGTTTGTACCGATGTGGACGACTACTACCGGGTCATCTCCTGTTCGTTCTAGGAGCCTGTCCATGTTCTCAGTGATGTGCTTGACAGAGGCTCCCGTAAGGCAGCACACTGTTGTAGTAAGGGGGTCCAAACTGCGATTTGAACTTGCTGTGTTTCTCAATATGGAGTCCCCAACAATCATGACCTCCCTTCATTTTGCTGTCTGGTCACCACTGTCAGTAGGGTCCTGGATGTCTTTTCGTTCTCTTGTTGGTTTTGCTCATCAAAATTTTGAAGTGACTCAAATTTGTTGGAAGTGACTCAAAATGAGTGTTTTGATCAGTGGCTGGATAAAGACCTCTTAATATCCCTTAATTGTTTGGAGCATTGTGTTGAGGGTGCTTGGTTTTGCAAATAGTGGCATTATGTACTGTATTTGTAATATAACAAATTGCCAAAGTTTCTAGCAAAACATTGTTTCTCTGTCCACAGGTGGGAAATCTGGAGTTCTGATTTTGAAGTTCTTGAAAATCCAGGAGTGCTCTACATAGGTTGCCCTCTGCCAGCAGGCAGAGCAGTCTGTAGACACCCGTGCAAAAAATACCTCCTCCTCTACCAGAGAAACCCAGCTGAAGGTGCTGTTCTCCAAGGACACAGCATTCCCATCTGAGACGAGAACCGGGAGACATTGTGCACATTTACCCTCCCTGGCAAGTACATTACAGCCCTGAAGTGTTCCCTTTGTGCTGGAATCTGATACTTTTACACACCTGAACAGCCTGGTTTACAGTCTATGATCCATCACCCCCACTGTGTAGTTTAATGACAGAAAATGCCAAATGATGTATCAATATGTTCCATTCTGTTGCTTTTGTTTATATCACCAGGGGCTGTATGTTATAGGTTGGCGAAGTATAAAATGTTTTTACTTTACCACCAGGCCATTCATATAATACCTCTGTAGTAAAAGTCATCACATGCTGAACCATACATCTGTATTGCTGTATATATACTCTTTCACGCATTTCCATTGAGAGAAAACTTACTGTTTGATCATTTAGAGGGCAGACTTCTGTCCTATTGTATGTTTTCTTTTTTATGTGACTGAAACAGTGTGCTGTTTGGCATACATTTCCTTCCTTTTCGAAAATTTGCACCAGGTGATGATCTTCAGAAATAATAAACCAACACAGACAGGTTACACTGGTTGCATATAAACTTAGATTCTATAGAGAGCAGGCAGTGGGCACACAACTGCGGCTGTTGCAGGTTCTCACTTAGTTATCTTTAAGCAGTAGGTGTGGAACATTGTTCTTAAGAACTGTTTCAAAAATATGTTTTGCAAGTCAAAGGCATAGCAGGCAAGTTTAGAGTTTAGGTTATCTCGCTACCACATTGCATAACATGGAAACAATTAAAATGATTCTGATCGTTGTGTATTTTTTACTTTTTAATATTAAATTCATGACTTAATATTTCATATGATTGCTTGGTGGATATGTATATGTCCTGGTCCTGTAACAATTGCCAGGGCAGATCCTGAGTTCTTCTGCTTCTGTGGTTTTCTGATAACACCTGCATGAGTTCAGGGCATAGAAAACAATGTCTAGAATCTTGCATTGCTCCTTTTGGGAGCAGCTGTCGACAGAAAAATCTGTCTAGCAAATGCATTTTATTACTGTATTACAAAAAAAAACATGTGTTTTAAATATGTTTATTGTATTAAATCCTACTTTGACTTATTGCTTAAATTCCAATATTTTTTTTTTATTTTGTAATTGTTTGCCTGTGAAAAATCTTACTCAATCAATCAAGCAAAGATGAGCTGTTGACTATTGTTTATGCAAACTTTTTGTTATTGTTATTTACTGTATGCATGAATATCTGTGCTATGTTTATGCATATATGTGCCAGTCTGTGGTTTATTATTTGTGATGATCGTATGACACAGGTGTTAAATTTGATATAGGCTGTTTGCGTTTTATAAAATGCAGGTTTTCAAAGTGTAGCGTGACCTCTGCTCAGGTCAAAGTTCAAGTCTTTATGCTGCCACGCCTGCAAGACTCTATATCCTTGACTGATGCAAACTTTCATGATTTAAGACTTACAATTTCTGTGAAAACTTTGTTTGAATTGAAATGTTATTAGAAATGATGATCCATTTCTGAGGGTGTCTGTAAAGGGCTATTACATTATATTGTGTATGTCGTCAATTTCAGACTACTGACGAGCACAGTACTTTTTTGTGAGCATTTCTCTAGATGAATTCCTATTAGAAAAAATACATCTGAACAGCTATCTATGGTATAGTATATTTATTACAGTGTAACATGTACATATTATTTATTTATCTTTAAATACCTGTTTAGTCAAGTGCAGTGTATATATTTCGTCATGTAGGCATGTACAACATGATTTTTTCCTTATGTAATTCCTTTTTATACTGTATGGTTATGTATATACTGTAGGTGTATTTCTGTAATATATTGACATCATGACAGACCCAGCTAGAAAGCATTTGAGAACGACTGACATACCTGTAGTGTATTGTTCTTGCATGTCAAGCTCACATGACAGTTTAGTTTTCTAGTAAGAATATTAAATTTGCACTTCTCGCAGGGGAAGACCCGCCAATCACTCTGAGAGTGACAGGTTGTCCTAATAGGTGATTGTTGATGTCAGAACTGGAAAGATTTTTTTACCGAGGTTTATTGTGTATAATCCTTCTGAGTTTATTACAAGGGAGATTACTGTTGCTAAATGACTCCTGTTTCAAGTAACTTCCTCTTCAAGAAATAGGCCTTATTTGCTTCATAAGTACTTTGTGTATTTGTTGTAAATGTTCCCAAATCCCCACTACTTATTATTGCCTTTTAATAAAAAGCACAAAAAAAAAATTAGTCCATTCACAAATTGCAAATGTGTTGGGTGCTGGTGGCTTTAGTTGCTGCAGTTACTCACTAGACCGTATCTTGAGAAATGTGTTCAATTCCTTTACAGTCAGCTCTATTTTCATTTGCATTCCATCAAGAAACAACTCTTATTAGAGCTATTTAACAATTCCAGCTAAGTTACAGTAGCTTTCCCAGGAGGGTCTGATGATCCTCAAGTTCAAAGGTCATATCTCAAAAACTGTATGTGCGGTTGGTGTTTATAAATAACACTGTTCATCTGCCTGGTAAGCAGATTCATCCTTTCAGGAAGGCAGTTCTGAGAAACTGTGCTTAATGACATGTCCCATGCAGTGACTTACTGCTAAAACACTCAGTTTATTGTGTGTATCTGAAGGACATATTGTATAATAATTTGTTGTCGATTGGGATATTTTGCTCAACACAGTGACAAGGAGAATATATCGATTCAGATTTTTGTGAAGTTTACCTTAACTTGTATTTCAAAAATGAAAATCTCATGGCACTTTTGACACTGAAATAATAAAGAACATCATCAACTGAACACATATCCGCATGATGTAGATTTGGTTTGTTCTGTACATTTGCCAATCAGAACCCTTCAGTGTAAAGACCTTCCTACACTGATTTACTTCGTAGTCATTCTTTTTTTTTTTTTTTCTGTCATAGTTTAGAAGGTGACCGTTTTATGTGATGGTTTCTATGACCAGGATGTTTTCAAAATATTGTATGCACATGCAAAAATGTATGTTTGACATACAGACAGACAAATGCCTCCATGGATTCTGGTACTATTCATAACATTTGTGCTAAAAATTGTCCCACCAAGTTTAATCCTAATTAAATAATATGGTAAAAACTCAAGTATGACATACAGAAAGACATGCATTTCCATACAGCCCCAAATTAGTCAAATTATTATACACTAATTTTTTAATCACAATTGTACTACAGTCAATTCTCTCGATTTCTGAAAAGCGCTAAAGTGTGTAATATGTATGGAAGAATTAATACAGAACACTTTCTCAATGTGTATTAGTCACTAACAAGGCCATGATTTGCCCTGAGGAAAATTTGCAAGTATAACAATGCGAACCAAAGATTCTTCTGTAGTTGTATGAGGTGTCACTCTCTTCCCACCATCAAGCAGGAATCATTTTTTTTATGAGCTGGTAATATAAGGTGGTCATTTTCAAGAACAGATTTGCATTTCCTGTAACTGTTCTGTGAGGTTTATATTGTTTTCAGCAACATAAGGAAGTACTTTGTACCTGTTTAAATGGCTTCAGAGCTTTTCTAGTTTTAACCTTATTTGGTGGGTGTTTCTAGAGACCAGAGTGGCAGCACTCTCTTAAAACTGTGTTTGTTAATTTTTTGGATAATTATTAAACAGATAATGCACATAAAAACACAACAATATATATATAGTACTGGGTGGGGTCCCATCAGCATGTGTTATGTCACCAACTTCTTTAAATGGGCATGTTTTGTTAATAGTTTTCCCTCACACCTTTAAGTTATTTGCCTTTATCGAAAGTAAGGGTGTTATCAAAATATTTCCGTTGATTTTTATTGTCTTTCCTGTTTAACTTGCCAGTAAGTTGAACATTTTCATTCTGCTTCGACAGCTATATTTGTTTGTTTTTATTTATTTCATAATCAATACAGACAAATATTAAAAAAACAACAATAAACCTGACAGAAAGGATGTACTGAGAACTTGATGCATATGGGGGATGTTGGGCCTTATAGAAATAAAGAGCTCATGTGTAGGCACGGTTTGATAGGCCTCTGTATATTCGAGCAAGGCTGATTCAATGCAGGCTCCATTATCTATTCAAGTAAGGTTGTGGAGATGATTCAGTGCAGGCTCCTGCTTTTTTGACAGTACATTTGTACTGTGGAACACTGGAATTTCCAGGCAGGCTTGACCAGGCCACACTGGAATGTTCTGCTGACGTCAGGGGCCGCTCCTGGGAATGTTTTGCATTCCCCTTCCTGGCAGTGGTCAGGTGGCTTCCAGCAAGAGAGTAAAAATTTTTTTAAAAAACTGACTATTTTCCAAAACTTTTGGGAACATTTTATATTAGTTACAGAGCAGAGGGGTTGTACTCAGGCAGACGCCAACAGATAAATCGAAAACACATGCTGCTTAATATATATTTGGCACGTTATTTGAACAGTACTGGAAATGTTGGAGCATAGGGGGAGTTTTAAAAGTTTTTGGGGGAAATCATTTTAATCAGCCTTCTAAATAATTTTGTACACTAAACAGGTATTACTTAAAATAATTTGTTTTCAAAACAACTAATAGCTGTAAATATTAGCTTAAAAAATGTAAAGTTGCTTAAGCCAGTTATTATGCTGTATATACATACCCACACACTCTTTTAGCAACATTCAGTACAGAACATTATATATTTCTCCTGGTACTGCAGGGGGTTTTTTTAATACATTGTTTTTAAAGCTTTCCAATAAAATAGTCAATAAATGTGCAAATAATATATGAAACAGCAGTTAAGAAGAGAAGTATAAAAATAGTACTACACGTTAGTTCAAGACTATTCAAAGTAAACTATGTTGAGATCAGTGAACATAAAAACACAGGGACATAGAAACCTGAATACAATCCCTCCATTGTATATTCTGAGGAATATTAATTTCAATATAATTTCCCTGAGTAGCATGCAGTGAATGTTTAGGCAATGTATAGGGTTTTTATAGCAAATAAATATAAAACCACATTCCAAACTCCTCTTTACAATGTCTTTCGTGGATCGCATGTGATAAAGTGCTATGGCAAGACACGCTACCCAGCCCCTCCTTGTACAGAGGTACACAGACAGCCTGCTTCCTGCTGTGGAGGAGGAGGAGGGGGAATGTACTTTAGGAATTTCCAGTCATTGAGCCATGACAACATCTTTGTGTGCAGTGGTGGGGGTGAGGGGTGATTATTCCAAAGGGCATTCATCATCTGTCACTTCTACCTCGTTTCCATGGTTACTATTTCCATACCGTGTCAGCATGGTACTTAAACAGCACAGGAATGGAAGCAGGCCAAGCTGTCCCCACGAAATATATAAATCTGTGTAGATAACAGAAATTACGCAATACATACAATGGTAACACATGGTATCGAAGACACGTCAAGATGGATAGGTTTAATCGTTTTTCTATTTTGTTTTATTTTTTTAAGTGATGGTTTTGCATATTTTTTATATTACAAACAGTTATAGGAAAGAAATCGTAAAAGACAACATAAAGCCCGCTATAGAAGATTTACATTATCACTCAGAACAATAGGTATGAAAGGATGCTGGCACGCCATGGTGCTCACATGCCAGGGCACTGTACAGGTTTTTACAGAAATCAGGGAAACAATGCGGCCGCTTTTTTAACAGAGACAGAACGATGGTAAATTATTATTTTTAGTGATCTTAATTCACGGTATTTGTGCAGCTATTGTGATCTTTACCTAAACTTTGTACACCCATTGGAGAGTGGGGGTGTTAAGATCAAGGATGTAGAAAATATGTACAGTTTTAAAGTGCAGTATTCAGAAACAGGAAAACACATTTAATCCATTTTAAACGTCAGCATTCTTGCTTTTTACTAACCAGTTGCCTAAGTATTGAGTCCTACTCTTTACAACTATCATTGCTTTATCTATTAAGTTTTGATATTTAGGTATTGATTATACAGCCCTTTAAAAAGTGTTTTCCTTTTCATTTCATTACACCAATATACGTTTTTTTCTCTTGAAAACCCTGGTACTTAAGAAGGACATTCTTTTCAATAGTTCGATAATAAGTACATGAGTAGGAGAATGAATGTGTGCTCCTAGAAGTGAGAGTCTCATAAGCATGGTCCTTTTGAGCTGCATGTTGGAGGCTGCTTGTTGGAGGCTGCATTGCAGCGTGGCAGCATACCGGCAGCTGACTTCCAGCAGTAAGAGAGTTGTGCAGAGTAGGGAAGAAACAGGGGAAAACCCGAGAAGCAGCTAGGTGTGTGAAGTATGGGAAAGGTCAGCTGAAACTAGAGTAGGGAAGGGAAGTTTAATCTTTTTAAAAGCTTCAGATTTCAGAAGGGGTGGATTTGTTAGGCTAATAACATTTCACGCTAATGGTGGTTAAGGACCTGATTTAATTACAATCCCCTTTTAAACCTTGTTAATAATTAATAATATATTTATATCGCTCTTCCCAAACTTTGTCAAGAGAAAGTGTGTTTGAAAAAAAAAAAAAAAAAAACAGCAGAATTACTTAAAGGCTTTTGATGCCATGGTAACTACACTCACTTATTAATTTTTAAATCTATTAATGCGTAAATGCATTGATTTTATTTTAGTATATATATATATATATTTTTTTTTTCTTTTTAATCTGTCATTGCAAGCAGTTTAAACTGGCAAACCTGGCTCTAAAGTACTCTTCTTACAGAAAAAAAGCAGAATCCTCGGCGTAGCGCTGGGCTATGTCACCAGAAGGGAGGTCTCCTCCATGTTTTGGAGCTGCAGACAGTTTACCTGGCCTTGAAGAATTTTTTTCAGGTTCGAGGGAGACACATGCTTGTCCGTACGGACAACACAACAGTGATGGCGTACATAAACCAGCAGGGCGGCCTCAGGTCTCCCAGGCTCCATCGCGTGGCCTGTAGTTTCCTCTCCTCTTACTGCGGGCGGTACACTTCCCTGGGGTGACAAACTGGGCGGCAGACCTCCTCTCAAGGGGAGTCCCCAACGCCTCAGAATGGAGGTTTCACCCCGAGGTGATGAGCCTCATTTGGGAGAGGTTTGGGAGAGCAGAGATTGATCTCTTTGTCTCCCAGGAATCAACCCAAAGTCCCCTCTGGTTCTTCATAATAAGAGGCGAGAACCCACTGGCAGATGCCTTGGCACAGCAGTGGCCGAGGAAACTGTTATATGCCTTCCCACCACTCGCCCTGCTCCCGCTGTGTCTGAAGATCATGCAGGACTGAGCCAAGGTACTGTTAGCTGGCCCTGGAGGCTCTGGTTTTCAGCCCTGATGCAGCTCCTGAGCGGCCAGCCATGGAGACTGCCCAAGTGTCGCAACCTCCTCAGTCAGGCCCCTCTGAACGGCTGCTTTTGAGAATTAGAGAAATGTACTTTATTTGAAATTTATTTTAACACAAATACACAGCCTTATTGGTGCGAATTCAGCTGGATTCAAAAACGGTTTACCTGCTTTTCTTTACATGAGGTAGCTTGTAACATTCAATGGTGCATTGTAAGCATGTGTGAAGTCAAATGCACAATGTTTTAAGCTAATATTTTCATTAGTATAATTACATTAGTCTACTTACCTTAGTTTTAACTTATATTTTAGGCGTTAATGTTTAAAGACAATTGGCAACAAAAAAACAGACTACATCTACATAGTGATACAATAAAACAATGAATAAGAAGTAATTGGAATGTTAAATCCTGTTATGTTAGGTCATGTTAAACGCATGAAAAACCCGTTCAGTCTTTGCCTGGAAAGTTATCAAGCACATAGCAGACTTCATTAGGTCAAGATTTTCAGCATCATAGATAACCACTAGATTACACTGTTAACGTGTTCAGGTGGAAGATGCATTTAAAGCATTTCACCATGTTAAAGGTCTTCTGGTTATCTGTTTTTCCACCGAACAAGTTGAGCTGAAGTAACCCGTGTCTCTTATCTGTCTGGTGATATTTTGTGACCAATGTGGTAATGAAACGGATATAGGTGATAAAGTGGGAGGTAAGCAGTACTTTAAATTAGACACACAAGCCATAAATACAAAATGTTGCCACCCCTGCACTATGGTTAGGTAAACAACGTCTCAGAGATCTGATAAGCACACAGCATCATATGTTTTAGCTTTATCTGACCTTTTCCACTTGCTTTTAATATGCATTTGTGGTTTCTATTTACGTGGTAATTTGCAAACTATTGAGGCCCCTATGCCATTGTTGACTTTTAAAGCAGAGGCAACGTTAAAACTGATGCATTTGTGTTTATAAAAAACAAAAAACACAAAGACGCAATTTAAATATATAAATATAACTAACTCTCTAAACGTAAATGACTTCAGAAGTACAATACACATGCATTGCCTGGCTTAGAAATGCATTTTATATGACGTGTTTTTAAAAAGCAGTAAGACTGTGGAAACTTGTAAAAGTGTGTTCATGGCATTTTTATGTTCAGTCTTTATGTGCAGCCAGCATTTTACATTTATATAGCAGTTTAAAATGTTTAGTTTGTCTTCTGGTTTCTGGTCATTTTAAAGTAAAGCAAAACTCCCCTCATAAGGGGAACTGGGATCTCACAAGCCCTGGATACCTGGTAGAAGTCATGTATCGCATTGCCATTTTCCAGATTTGTTTTTATTAAAATGAAAGTTTAAATTCAAGTTTTTTAGTGAGGTAGTTATGTTGCAGATACTGATGAAAAGTTCCAAATTCCATGAATGTGTAACATTCTGACAGTTTGTCTTAAAAAGAAAAATAATCAATACTGCTAGCTGATTTATATATTCATCTGAAACAACTGATAATCTGGTGGGTACCCTGCACAAATATTTGCTGACTATAATTAATAATTAGTGTGCAAGGTCAGATTAACTAACCTTGAGGCCTTTCTTTCTTAAAACTAACAGGTATTTTTCACTTTTAAAAAAATACAAATTGGAGACTGAATTATTTGAAAATATTGCCCAAGTGCTACTATACTGCTTCCTCACGCTGAAGTATTATTCTACCACACTTCACACTACATTCTCAAGCATTCTTACTTTTGTTTTTCTGTTTGAAAGGAGGTCCAATTGTTGTGGACTGGAACGTCTCTGATTGTTGGTGTTAATTTTTTTGGATTAAGTCTAAGATTTGAAACCCAGGCCATGTAGGTGAACTGAAAAACTTCATATTAGACAGGTGTCCAAAACATCGTCTCTTGGATAAATAAATATCTTGGACATTATTTAGGGACTGGAAAGTGCTGAATAAAAAATCAGTTTCCATTGCTTGATACGTCTTTGCTGGAAGCTGGTTTGAAAACTATTTTTTAAATTAACAATTACAAACTATGTTTAAAGCTGTCAATGTGGTTTGAAAAAATACCAAGAAACGTAGTTTACTGAAAGAGCAATTGGTGTCAATTATGCGGCTGACAGTTTCAGACAGCATATGTGGTTTACACGCTGTTGTGTGTAACTGTGAATACCTGGTACTTTTTGTTGCATTAGCAGTTATTTGTCTCAAATTATAATAATTTCCTGAACACTTTCTATGCTGATGTCAGCAAGGAGTATGTACAATTGGAAATGGCCCTATATGTTATTTTTGAAATTTAAAATAAGTTGAATTAAGGGCTGTTTGGATTTTAACAGGAGTTACATTGCTCTGCTGTTTTATTTATTTATTTTATATATATATCTATATATTATATATATTTATTATATATATATATATATATATATATATATATATATATATAT